>NW_017685315.1:3816-6904 GCF_001879085.1 Nicotiana attenuata | reverse complement strand
ATTTTGTAGTTAAGAGGACCTCAGGCAAGCTTCACTTGGGCCTAACACATTTGCCTTTGATCCCATGATCAAAGACATAATGTTGTGTTTAGGATGGTGAAAATTGTGGCCTTGAGACTCTTGTGTTGACCAAACAATCATCATATGGTCGTGTGGGGCCATTGTGCGCTTAAATTGGAACTAAGGTCGTTGTGGGCTCTCAACTAGATGTCTTTAGCAAACCCTGAGTATCTGTGGTGAGAATTCGAATTGTAAGTCTAAGCTCCAAGCCGATGGTCTAGAACTTGCCCTGAATGTTCGTTGAGGCGAAATCATAGGTGAAACTTGACTTGAGAAGTGAATATAGGCCCTCCTTGATCCGAACTTCCAAATTTGAACAATTTCCATGACCTACCAATGAAATGATCCCTAGTTCAACCCTTTTGAGCCTTAAACTTTCTTCTTTCATGAACCAAAGCTACAAGCCTATACCCGTTCTCAATGAGACCCTCTCTTGGCACCCAAATCTTCCCTTGAGTAATGGCAAATATCTAAGTTTGGGGGGGAGAGACAAGAAAGGCATCAATGTGGTAAAGAGGCACAAAAGCAAAAGAAAAGGGAGGCAATGAAAAAGAGAAAAAGACAAAAAGAAATACAAAAGTGAATAAGAACCAAAAAAGGGGATTCAAAGAAAACAAAAGTGAAAAAAGGTTGTGTAAAAGTAGAAAAAGGAGAAAGGTTTGAATTGCAAAATAAAGAGTGGCAATGTGTCTCTCTAACCCCTTGAAAGAAGTGAAATACTCAAATGAGTCAAAAAGTATGCCAAAATGAATCAAAAGAAGTGCTGAAGGGAAGATTGAACCTAAATGAACAAAAACATGTCCTACCTTTACCCAAAAGCCTTCACAATGACTCCTCAAAAGCCATATATGATCTTGAGTTGAGGGAAGCTTACATTAGTGGATACTTACATAAGGGGCAAGCATATGGTACCAAAAGCAGGACTTATGACCTTCTTTGTGAGAGAAATGAGTGAAAAATCCATCAACCTCGGGTTGTGTGTCATTACTCTAAAAGGTGAGGTTCGCTTAGGGAGAGTTGAGGATGTGTGAGTTTGGGTTCCACAATGACCAAGGTATTTGAGAAAAGCTCCTTGATGAAATGAGTCAACCCTTGATGCTCTTGTGTCACATTTGATCCATAGTTCTTAAAAGTTTAAAAATGTGTTAATGATGCATTTGTATTGAGGGCAAATGTTAGTCCCAATTGATGCGTGATGAGGCTTCCTTAGGATAAGCTGGAATTACTTGGATGTTTCCTTTTGAGGGGTGGGTCTTATTTTATTTGCTTGAGGACAAGCAAAGGTTTAAATTTGGGGGAGTTGATAACTGTGATTTTAACACGTTTTATGCCCATACTTGCCTATGTTTTATATATGAATTGTCATAAAATAGACCCAGAATGCTTACAAAGTGCGCTTGATTGCAGGTTTGAGCGACAAGATGACAAAAGTCAAAAATCAGCTCGAAACGGAGTGAAACCTGCTCTCAAGTGTCAAAAATCATTGAAGTGGGACAAGAGGACCTAGCGCGGACCGCACTGTTTTGCTGCGCGGTCGCGCTAGGAGATTCAGAGAATATACATTTCAAGGGTAACCATGCGCGGTCCGCGCTCCTTTCTACGCGGTCAGCGCTTGTGGAGATTCAGAGGCTTGAAAATTCAAGGCAAAGTCCCACGCGGCCGCGCTCCATTTGTGTGCGGTCCGCGTGGGTGAGATTCAGAGAGGTGTCAAATTGCCAAATTCCTTCCACGTGGTCGCGCTTCAGTGTTGCGCGGTCCGCGCCCATTAGCCTGCGCGGTCCGCGTCCCTAGCTTCAGAAGTGAGTGATCGAGGACCAAGACCCCTACGCGGCCGCGCTGCATTTCTGCGCGGTCCGCGCCAGCCCCGCAGGGGTATTTTTGTCCAGTTTTTCTAGCCTAGTATAAATAGAATATTTTATTATTCTTAGGTTAAGCATTAGATATCATATAGCAGCTGCACTCGTGAGACTCAAGTTTTAGCCTATTTTGGGCATTTTCATCTTGTTTTATCGTGAATTCTTGTAGATTAACATTCTAGTTAATTAATATGTTGATTTTATCTACTACTTCTTCAATTTCTGTTGCTATTATGTCTAGCTAAACCCATTAGCTAGGGTTGTGGCTCAACCCTAGTGTGGGTAATTAATGGGTGTGATTGTTTAATGCTTGAATGATGTTGGGTGTTTGCTATTTGGGTTAATTTTATGATTTAACTAGGATTTGGTGGTTGCAAACACTAAGTCTAGCTTAGTGGGTCTTGACTCTTCTTGAGAAAGAGTGTCTATGACTCCAAAATTAACCCAACAAGGAATTGGGATGGACCCATGAGAATGGTAGTCCCAATTAACGGGTTAAACCTCGAGAGAGTAATTACCCAACTTGAACGCTAAGTTGCTTGGGCTTGTTGGCCTACCCAATTGGTCTCGAGAGAGTCAATTGGGCAAAATCACTCTTTCTAACGAGAGGTGTGAGAGTGAGTGCAATCGTGCAACGGTTATAGCATAATCCCCATAATCATCATTCTTGTATTAGGAATCTCTACCCATTAGTTGACCACCTAGGTAAATGCCACGACCCTAGTGTCTTTCTCTATCTTGCATACAACCTAGAATTAATATCTTAGCATAATTTAGTTATAATTAGTAGTTGTTAAATTGTAGTTGATAATCACAAAAACCCAAAAATGATAGAAGATCAATTAGAAGCAAACACGCATTTCTAGACTAAGCAAATATCCAACTCCCTTTCTAGCTCCCTGTGAAAATTGACCCCGATACCACTATTGGGTAAAAGTATTAGCGCCCACTCTTCCTAAGGTTGAGTCCGCTGCGCGATCACTTTTTGGCGCCGTTGCGGGGGAGCTTGCGGTGTTGACTATTTGTGTAGCTAGTTTGTGTTTTGCTTCTCTTTCCTTCTTTTTACTACTTCTATTTGTGTTGATCCATCAGGTATTCATGGCTCTAAACGGAAATGACCCTCTTGGCAATGCCTTGGCGGGGGAGGAGGTTGAAGATGTTGAGCAAGATGA
>NW_017685315.1:0-1001 GCF_001879085.1 Nicotiana attenuata | reverse complement strand
ATCACGTGGTAGGCGTACCACTCGATCCCATTTCATAATATCACGTGGTAGGCGTACCACTCGATCCCATTTCACAACATCACGTGGTAGGCGTACCACTCGATCCCATTTCATAACATCACGTGGTAGGCGTACCACTCGATCCCATTTCACAACATCACGTGGTAGGCGTACCACTCGATCCCATTTCATAACATCACGTGGTAGGCGTACCACTCGATCCCATTTCATAACATCACGTGGTAGGCGTACCACTCGCTCCCATTTCATAACATCACGTGGTAGGCGTACCACTCGCTCCCGTTTTACCCCGTGGCCTATCCAAAACTCACCCGAGCCCTCGGGGATCCAAACCAAATATGCACACAACCTCAAAAACATCCTACGGACTTACTCGTGCGATCAAATCGCCAAAATAACATCATATACATAGAATCAAGCCTCAAATCACATGATTTCTTCCAACTTTTCATAAAACACAAATTTTCCATTTCGAGTACGAAACACGTCAAAATACGTCCGTTTTCAACCAAATTTTACAGAAAGCGCTTACATCACATATAAGACTTGTACCGGGCGTCGGAACCAAAATACGAGCCCGATACCATAGTCTTCTGATCAAATTTCCTTTCCATTTTCCTTAATTAATTTTAGAAAACAATTTCACACAAAAATTCATTTCTCGGGCTTGGGATCTCGGAATTCGATTCCGGGCATACGCCCAAGTCCCATATTTTTCTACGGACCCTCCGGGACCGTCAAATTACGGGTACGGGTCCGTTTACCCAAAATGTTGACCAAAGTCAACTTTAACCATATTAATATCAAAATTTAGCATTTTCACACAGAATTCATATTTAAGTTTTCCGGCAACGCGCCCGGACTGTGCACGCAAATCGAGGCAAGTAAAAATAAGCTTTTCAAGGCCTCGGAAGCACGGAATGAAAAGGGAAAACAGGTGATGACCCTTTGGGTCGTCACATTCTCCACCTCTAAAACAA
>NW_017685314.1:0-6904 GCF_001879085.1 Nicotiana attenuata | reverse complement strand
GAATTGCCGGGATGTTCGGTTTCAAGTTTCGGAGAGTTTTGGGACACTTAGTCCCTAAATGAGAGCTTAAGTGTTGGAAAGATGACCATAGTCGAAACAGTATGAAGACGGCCTCGGAATGGAAATCTGATGGTTCCATTAGCTCTGTTAGAAGATTTTAGGGTTAGGAGCGTGATCAGAATGTAATTTGGAGGTCCATAGCTAATTTAGGCTTGAAATGCTGAAGGTTGAATTTTTGAAGTTTTCGGTCCGCTAGTGAGATTTTGATCCGAGGGTCGGAATGGAATTCCGGAAGTTGGAGTAGCTTCATACTGTTTAATGTGACGTGTGTGCAAAATTTTAGGTCATTCGGACGAGGTTTGATAGACTTTTTGATCGAAAGTGTGTTTTTAGAGTTTTTTAAATCCTTAAGGTTGAATTCCGATGGAAAATAGATGTTTTGATGTTGTATTGAGCGTTCGGAAGGTTGGAACAAGTTTGAATGATGTTTTGGGATATGTTCGTAGGTTTTGTTGAGGTCCCGGGGGCTCAACGGATCATTTTTGGAACTTGTTGAATTTTTGAACTGCTGGTATCTGGTTTCCTTCTCTTCGATCGCATCCTTCCCTCCGTGATCGCGTAGTGCATTCTCTGAGGGGGCCTAAGTTGTTCTTCGCGATCGCATTACTTTACTCGCAATCGCGTAAGTTAGCCTCTTCCTCCTTCGCGTTCGCAATTACTCTTCCGCGTTCGCATAGTAGAAATGGGAGCAGGTGGTTCATTGTCCTTTTACTCTTCGTGTTCGCGTGGCTTCGACCGCGAGTGCATAAGCTGGCCTTGTCCTCTCCTGCGATCGCAAGCCTTCTATAGAGTTCGCATAGGCCAGTTCGAGGACCCTTCACTTTTCCTCTTCTGCGATCGCATTCTTCAAGTCGCGATCGCGTAGGCCATTTCTGGAGTCTTTCACTTTTACTCTTCGCGATCGCAAATGATTTATTGCAATCGCAATGAGCAACATCTGGGCAGAGAATTTAAAACCCAAAATCGAGGGTTTAGACCAGAACTCATATTTTGGACTTGGGAGCTTGGGAGACCACGATTTTTGAGGGGATTTTCACCTGGGCGACTTGGGTAAGTGATTCTTACTCGATTTAGACTAATTTCCATGAATCTTCACTTAAATTCATCCTTTAATTTCGGAATTTTGGTAGAGATTGGGGGAAAAGTTCTTAGACCTAGAGATTTAGTTTTGATTGGGTTTTTGTCATCCGATTTGAGGGATTTTTGTATGAATAGACTCGTGTGGGTGTGAGGATTCTGAAAATAAAAATTTCACCCGATTTCAAGACGTGGGACCGAGGGCGTTTTGGTCATTTTTCTTGAGCTAATTGTTGAAAAACCCGATTTTATTTTTAGTATTTAAGCTGAGTTCCTTTCCTTCCTGTTTATTCTACTTGCGACTTTAGCCTATTGTAAGTTTAGAAAAGCATGTTTAGTTGACTTAATTGCCTTTTGATTAAACTGTTTTAATTGCATCACGTGAAGCATGCTAGACTAGAATTAACTGTTTACTTGATACGTATTTAGCATTTAATTGAGTATCCTTGTGTTCTCCCTGTATGTTTAATTTGGGACTACGGGATGTCATCCCGGGAGATCCCCTATACGTATTTATGACTTGGACTGAGGTGCGGGATACCAAGAGATCCCTGGCACGTATATTGAGGATACCAAGAGATCCTCCAGATACCAAGAGATCCCCATCATACATTGAGGATACCAAGAGATCCTCGGGATACCAAGAGATCCCTGGTATATATTGAGGATACAAAGAGATCCTCGGGATACCAAGAGATCCCTATCATACATTGAGGATACCAAGAGATCCTCAGGATACTAAGAGATCCCTGGCAAATAATGAGGATACCAAGAGATTCCCGGGATACCAAGAGATCCCTAGTGTGTATATATTGAGGATACCAAGAGATCCCCGATATATATTGAGGATACCAAGAGATCCTCGGGATACCAAGAGATCCCTAGTGTTTATATATTGAGGATACCAAGAGATCCTCGGGATACCAAGAGACCCCTGGTTATTATCCCTGTTGTGAGTGGTGTTAACTGGTGATTTGTCTTTATATATTGTTTCCGTTATTGTACTCTTATTATCATGTATAGACTCTTACTGTAGATTCTCAATTATATTGTTTATAATAACCCGTCACTATTATTATTATTTACCTCAGTAGGGCCCTGACCTTCCTCGTCACTACTCGACCGAGGTTAGGCTTGGCACTTATTGAGTACCGCTGTGGTGCATTCATGCCTCTTCTGCGCATGTTTTTCATGTGCAGATCCAGGCACTTCTTCTCAGGCTTATCATCCTTGAGGGAGGCGACTACTTAGAGACTTCGAGGTACATCTGCCGCGTCCGTAGACCGAGGAGTCCCTTTCCATTCCTGCTTTTAGTATTTTAGCCCTTCTGTACCTTCTGTTCTTATTAGACAAAATTCCGGAGTTAGAGCTATGTAGTATTTCTCTGTCTTAGCTTGTGATTCATGGGTTTCCGGGTCTTTGATTTAGGTGTTGGTTTGAGAGTTAAATATGCTGTATGCCGAGCAGCACATTTAAACACTAGTTATTACTTATTTCTGTTTTAAGTTGTTTTATTTCCGCAAATTTTTATTTCTTTTCCGCAAATTTAGGCTTACCTAGTCGTAGAGACTAGGTGCCATCACGATGGTTCACGGAGGGCGAACCGGGGTCGTGACAAGTTGGTATTAGAGCTCCTCTCGCTGATCGGTACGGAGACGTTCGTACTTATCTATGAGAGGCTACGTATCTGTTAGGAAAAATTCCACTTCTTGATTTCCTCATTGTGCGACTTGATTCCTTGAGGCTTATGCCCTTGTTTTCTTCCTGCTCAATCTTACGCGACGCGAACCGTTGTTATAAATCGAGAATTGAATAATTGTAATGGTACTACAAATGTGGTGCGGGATGTTTCTCCCGGTATAGTTGGGTGAGCTATTATCGTCGCCTTGCAGAAGGATTTTTCTATCGTTTCGGCTCGATAGTTGTGCTTCTAAGAGCTGGGAGGCTATGCACAGGTTTCTATGATGCTCGCGATTGGTTATCGCACAATATTGACTTGATGGTAGGAGACTTGCCTATGTGATGGGGCGGTGAATGAGTTGAAAGGAAATCTACTCAGTGCACGATTCAAAGATATGATATTTCACTTTCGGTGGAGGAAAAACAATTGGCCTTTGAGTGTCCAGATTTGGGGTGATGGGGTAATGAGACTTGGTAATTTTGAGTGTGGTGGAACTTTTATCTGCGATGTAGTATCGTCATCCTCGATTGTATGTGTTAAGTTCGCCGGTGTTATGGTCTTCTGCAATTCACCCATGGGGTAGGATATTGTGGAATGATATTGGGGAGACGACTGTTGGATATCGCGGGGTGCGGTGGTTCAGGATTGAATCGGTATTTCTAATGTCGACGGCTCGAGAAAGATGATCTCCGGAAAGGTTTAAAGTTAGTAGCGAATTGTGGGTTCAAGTGCTACGAAGATAGATTTTATTAAGTCAACAACTGAGCAGCAAAGGATAAGGAAAGACATGAGGGGAGTGTTAGGCGGTGGTTAAAATTTCTAGAAGGCCAGGTATAAGAAGCAAAGGTCGAGTGGTCGATTAGAGGGGTGAGTTCTGCCTAAGTGGGAGAGTGGTGGATTTGCATATGGGCTTTGTGCTAGGATGACTACGCACCTTAAGGAGAGTTTGGAATGACTTGGGAATTTTAGTGATTGATGATTGGGGTCTACAGATCTAATTTGAAGTATGGGCTATCATGCGACACGAGATCTGATATAATGGAATGGAGCTACTTGAAGTGAAGAAGGATACAACATAACTTTGATTTGGAAGGATATTGCCGCACATTTAGTGATGTCCACGAGGGGTGAATGGACTTGTACAACTAGAGAGTGAGCTCGGATTCAGGATTTATGCCTTGTATAGAGGCGGGTTTCAAGGGAAGTTATTCTGCCGGGTGCATCGTCGGGAGGGTATTCATGTGCTAGAAGATTCATGAAGTTTATTATATTCGGGGCCAAGTCAGAGCGGGTGGCTCTCAACAACGGTCCTAGTGGATTCAAAGGGGCAAAGCGTGGTGCCTAATGATTTCCAGCCTACAGTAATCAAGCTTTGTAGCAGCTTATGAGAAGAGGCACGGAATGGTCTATGACGTTTTGACTCGCAGTGTAGCATTTGGGAGGTATGAAATGGTTCGTTGGATTTGAGGCAGTATGGTCTCGTGATTCAAGGTCACTCGGGATGAGTGCCGATGGAGTGTGTTATGTGTTGAATTATGTTATTATTATTTCTAAGGCAATCAAGAATTAATTTGGAAGAAGATAGATTGGTTAGCCATAGTTGAATTGGCATATTGGTGGTAGTGATCATTTCCTTCAACGTGATCAAGTTATGCAAGTGATTTGAGACGGCACGTGTGGGGCTTGTCGACCGCTGTAATTGATGTTATTCATAAGTATTACACTGTTATGGCCTGCATGTGTAGGCGGATCCCAGGAAGGCTATGGTGGCTTAGACCACTACTTAGAGATTTGCATATTCTACGGTTATGAGAATTCACCTGTGTGTTGCTATAGTTCTCCTAAAGTTAGTTAAGTGAAAAGTTTTATATGATGAAGTGTTAATCTATTAGTGGTTATGGAGTTATGATGAAAATCGTGTTCTATCGTATATTGGCATGTTGGTGCAGTGTGTGATGTGGAATTTGAAGTGAGGATCAAGGTTGTAGTTCGATGTTGACAACGATGTCGCGAGCTCGGATGAGCAGTAAAGGAGTTTCGATGTTTAAAGTAAGTGGGTATCGTCTTCAGCGTCACCTGAGATTGGTGTTTTGTGAAAAAGGCCTTGCATCCTGCTTATGGATTCTTGAACACTTCCCCAGCGTTAGTGCGGCTAGTGGTATGGATACACATATTTGATGTCTGTTACGGAAGGTCGTGGGAGCGTGCCCCACATGAAGATTGTGTAAGTGTGGCTTGTAGTCACTTGGTAGAATAAGATTTAAACCAAGTATGAAGACGGTGATGATATCATTAATTTGAGAATTTATGCTTGGAGAGCACTCGACTTATTGGGTTATGGACCGTGGAGGATTTGCCCCGGTTATGATTGTAGTTCTCGTGTGTTATGAGAAAAAGGGAGTTATTATGGACCTTCGAAAGGTTATTTGCCTAGTTCAGTGTGATAAGAATCAGCTTGAGGTCTGTGGATGGATCTAAATGTGAATATGGGCTCTATATCAGGCCGGATGTGTTCATTTCAGCAATGCGCTCCTTTGGACAAGTAGTCAGGGTACTACTTCATCGTTAGCTATTTCATGTAATGATATATTGTGCCGTATGAGTTATGAGACGGCTTGATGAATTTCTTATGTGTTGAGGTTCCGCGTAGAGATGATGTTATATGAGTAGGATGGCTCTCGAGATTTCAGATCGTATACCGCACCTCAATTGTGTTTGTGTATTGTAGCCTATGGCACTATATGTCTCCCCAGGGATGGTATTATGCACTTAGCGTGCTTTTGACCGATATTCGGACATTTCTTATAATAAGCAGTTTAGCTCGATGTATATCTCCTTACGTGAATTCTATGTGTGGATCGGGTGGCACGCCGCCATGGGTATGTTATTTGGATCGGGTTGCACGCCGCAACAGTGTGATGTTGAGTACAGTTTTCTATATGCTACTTTTGTATGCCTTGCTTCCTATTTTCTAAGGAAAGTTCATATTAGTGCGTGAGTTGAGTAATTCCTTTTAGAGTTCATTTTCTTTTTTGTCATGTTCGAGTTCATAGCCTATTGGCACATTGTAGCATCATATGAGACTTTTGATTATGTCCGGGGTGGCTTATTGCCTGAGCAGTTCGTACTGCGTGAGACGAGATCATTGAATTTAGGTTCAGTGCAATCTAATTATATGAAGTGTATTAAGGAGCTAAGACCATTATTTGGTTCAGAATGAGGTGACGGTTCTTATCAGGAGTATAGGCCCAATGATTTGTTGATTCGGCAGTTAGGTATGAATTTCTACACACCTCTTCCATCGTGGCGGTATCGTAAGAGTTAGAGCAAGACCTATGTAGATCATGAGGTGCAATGGGAGCATCAGATTCGTGGAATTTTGACTAATTTGATCAGAGAATGTAATTGTGGTCCTGTGAGTAAAGTGGTGCAAGGTGTGAAGTCAGCTAAGGTATGCAGTCATGTTTTGGTACCGCGGGTAGTCATTGATACGGTGAGCGTATGTTGGAACAGGCCTGGCAGAGGATTCTGGATGTAGGAATTGGGCTCTAAGGCTCATTTGCATAAGTGAAAAAGGATATCTTCAGACTGATCGAGCTAGGGTACCCAACTGAGTTGTGGTAGCACGGGTAGGTGCTCGAGTTGTTAAACAGTGATTTCGGACAACCCCAACATAGTTCTTAGCCCGTTCGAGGATGAACGTATGTTTAAGTGGGAGAGAATGTAACGACCGGACCGGTCGTTTTGAGCTCTAGCGCGTCGCTCAGCAGTTTGGGGCCATGAGCAGCTTCACTTCAGGTATGTCTCTATGCTCGTTCGAGGACGAACGAATGTTTAAGTGTAGGAGGAAGCGACAATCCGGCATGTTGTCTTAAGAATTAATGCCCCGAACCCCTATTAACTGCTTTCCCTAAGTTTATTTCTGCTATTTTGAATTGCCGGGATGTTCGATTTTAAGTTTCGGAGAGTTTTGGGACACTTAGTCCCTAAATGAGAGCTTAAGTGTTGGAAAGTTGACCATTGTCGAAACAGTATGAAGACGGCCTAGGAATGGAATGGTTCCGTTAGCTACGTTAGGTGATTTCG
>NW_017685313.1:3959-6904 GCF_001879085.1 Nicotiana attenuata | reverse complement strand
CTAAAAAATTTACTATTTTTCAATCATACTAACTACTTGTTACTTTTCCGTTTTCCCTTCCGTAGGAGTGTATTTTAGTATTTTTCTTTTTTCTTTTACCTAGTTTAAAGTTGTGGATGTTCAATAAATAGTCAAAATTTGGAATACTTGACGTTGGTGTGAGTTGGAGGAATTCTATAAATATATGAGTTATAGAGGGTAATCATAATAATCGATAGAGTCTGTCCTCGACAAAAGAGGACACACACACAAACATATATATATATATATATATGGAATGCATGTATATATACAATAATAATTACTTCTTTATTTCATTTTACCTCATTATTAATATAGGATCTAGATAAAAACAAATATATACCACATGCAAATTATTTTCGTAAATATTTCTATAAGTAGAAAAGCAACCATATTGACCATTTACGTAGAATTAATAGGGAACGAACAGCTCAACAACACATGATATTATGCAGGACAATGCGTAAGCAAATGAAGACAGAACAAACATAATAATAGGACGAAGATAATGTTACATATAAACTGTATAAATGAGTGGAAAATGAAAGAAAAGCAAGTGTGCCAACTCAGACGAGGGCCTTTAAATAATGGTTTGGTACTTCTTCCTTTTTTTCATATTGATTGATATTGATCTGTTGCCTGTCGTTGGACAACGAAAGTATAAATTTATCTTTAGTGAAAACTGGCAAATATTATTTAGTTAACATTTTCACTCATCAAGTGGTTATATTCCTTTCAGTCTTCTAAGAATATTACGTAATAATTAGCTAGTGCGTGTGTTTAATTAATCAATGCATGCAAATTATATTGTCGGCTATAATCCAGATTGGATAGGTACACATAGTAAATTCGCGTGGAAATAAATCACTTGATCACTATCACAATTGCAAAACCATCAAATACGTACAACGAAGTCTAATGAACTATATATGTAAGTGATCACAAGATTTTTATGCGTAAAATGAATTAATATCTTAAGTATCACACGAATGGACTATATTAATATAGGCAATATAACTGTACTACGAATTAACACATATAGCCTACTAGTAATATATATTTGGGATAATTTTAGAGACTTCCCTTCAGATTTCGCTTTACTACGGAAGTTTTCTGAATTTGATTGACGGATCCCGATTCGCCTAAAATTTGGTGGATCCAACAGATACGGTCTTGTGAGCAACCATGACTAATGTTATTTTTTGGTGTTTCGGGATCATAAAAATATTATGCACAACCACATGAAACCCACCCGCGCTATGCACGACCACTTGGATCCTACTAGTGCTTTAAAAGTTGATCACGAACTCTGATTGACCTGAAATTTGGTTGGTCCATCGAAAACGGCCTAGTGACTAATGATTATTGCTTCACCATGACTAACATTATTTTTTGGCATTTCGGGAGTCATAAAATAGGAATTAATAATTATGTCTATTTTTTATGTATTTATATACATGATTATTTTCCTCAATTTGGTTGATGGACTTCTATTGATCTACAAATTTTAGTGGAACTATCGGATATGGCCTCGTGAGAAATACTCACCATGACTTCTTTTTTGGTGTTTTAGGGTTATAAGAATACTATGCACGGCCACACGAAACCTACTCGTGTTATGTACGGTCACTTGGACCCACCAGTGCTAACAAAATTGACAGACTCTGATTGCATGCATGAAATTTGGCGGATCCATAGAAACGGTCTTCTAAGCAATACTCGCCATGACTAACATCGTTTTTTGGCATTCCGAAGTCATGAAACAGGAACTAATGATTTTTTCATTTTTCATGTGTTTATATACATGACGATTTTCCCGAATTTGGTTAACGGACCTATAAATTGGTGGATCCATCAAATACAGCCTTATAAGAAATACTTACCATGATTAGCGTCGTTGGTATTTTTGAAGGATGTTGGTATTTTCTTGTTTAATCCTCCATTGCTCTTTATAGACAACATCAGTACGCTTCAACTCGTGGTGAATCCAGTCTTACATGCTTGCATGAAATCAAGCTCGAGAAAAGGTTGTCCAAGGAGCTGTAGTGACCAAATTCATTCAATCCTTACACCAAATTGCAGACATCTTCACCAAACTTCTGGCCAAGCTTCAATTTAAATCACTATGCACCAAGCTAGGCGTTGTCCAAAATCTCAACTCTAGCTTGAGGGGGATGTTAGACAACTTGATTAACCCAACTCACGTGGTTAAGGGGCAACTGTGTTCTAGTGGAATTAGGAATCCCGCACATATGCTTATGTATACTAGGTGTATAACTTATTAATTCTATGGATCGAGCTATGTAAACCCTAGCTGAGAAGAAAAGGAATAGAAGAAGGAAATGAGCTGAAGTAGGAAATGCAAAAACTGATTCTGTTAAAACTGAAAATACAATGTACAAACGACCCATATTTATAGAAATGACTAACCGAGTTTGGACATCTAACTACCTAGTGTTAAATAGACTAAACTACCTTAGTTTGTTATACATTAAGTCACCCTTCTCACAACACTCCCCCTCAAGCTAGGTGGTGTAAACGCATCAAGCACACCTAGCTTGGAACTCAAGTACTCATGCTGAATTCTGCTTAATCCCTTTGTCAACACATCAGCTTGTTGTTCTCTTGTTCCAACATACTTGGTCGCAACCAGTCCTTCCAATATCTTCTCCCTTATAAAATGACAATCTATATGTCGCGCCCCCTTTTTCTCGCGAAATCGGGTTTATGACATTTGGGAAGACAACTCGTTCCCTTTTGGGAATTGGGTTTAATGGAATTGAAGAGTCGCCACCTAATGATTTAAGTGCATTAGGACACTAAGAAGGGTTTGAGTTTGGATAACCAGAGATTAGGTAAGGGCTTGAAATTATTCCAAGGGGAAGGTGTTAGGCACCCCTCAGAATCCACTAGTGTGGTTCCCG
>NW_017685313.1:0-2045 GCF_001879085.1 Nicotiana attenuata | reverse complement strand
ACCCATAAGCCTACTGGAACACATTGTTTAGAGGTCAGGATCCCCTAAGGGATCAAGTTTAATCCATAGACAATAACTTGCATATTGCCATGTTTTAAACTGTAACTCAAAGCACACAAAGGGAATATGGAGGAGGGGTTCATAACAGAAACAAGCAAAAGAAAACAACATGCTAGTTTAAGTATTTAAATCTGCAGAAGTAATAAAGTAGACATAGATGTAGAAAGCTGTAAGTAAACACATTGTGGTGATGCTGAAAATTAAAATTAGGACATACCAGTTTCAAAGGAAACAAACAAAGAGAAAGTGCAGTAGTCTCGTGAAAGCCACAAAATAGACAAGAAGTCAGTGCTAGTAAGAGTTCAGAAAAGATTGTAAAGTAGTAGTGGAGGATTGTTAATCGTGTGTATGTTGTGTGTTAAAAAGAAAAGTAGTGTATTTATAGTGCAGAAAGCAGGCAGAAATAAGGTAAGAAAATAGTTTGAAAACTGATTGTCAATCAATTACACAAGGATTCCCTTAATTAAAGGATTCAGATTCAAACGGGTAAAACCAATTAAGGAAAGAAATTAATCAAACACTTTGCAAAGTAGTAAATTATGGGCAAATACATAAAGGCTATTTAAGGACAAGGTCTTTGAAATACACGGTTGTGCAATTTAAGGAAAGAAAATCAATTAACAGCCAAGAAATCTGAGGCCAGAGATTTTGTGCGAATGAACCAAGCCAGAAAGATGGGAAAGATTTTTAACTTAAGGAAAATCAGCAAACAAATAAATTAGACCTATTTAAAAGGAATTCTGAATCAATCACAAGTTTGAAAACCTTTTTTGAAGAAAGATCCGTCACATATAAAAGCATACAGACACGTTAAACATGAAGGAAACTTTGTCATGCCTTTGTAAAAATCAGTAGAAAGAATCCAGTGTAGAAGAGTTTAGAAAAAGGTTCAACATTGTATGAAAACAAAGGTGTAAACTCAGTCCAGAGACTCAAAGTTAGTCTGACAGGGTTAGGGGTTTTGAAATGAAAATCTAGTTCAAGCAAATCATAAAGCAAGGATGAGAGGGCAGGCAATTGAATCAAAATCATGTTCAGAAGTTTCAGAAAAGGACGGGCTTCTTCGACAACAGAACTTATGAAGAATATGGTAGCAAAGTAACATGCAATCACAGTAGAAGGATTCAAAGAACATAATGGCAAATACTGATACGAACAATAGAAAAAGCATGCTCAGAAGAAACTTAAACAGGGCTCAGTAGAAGGCAAATAGAGAAACTTAAAAGCTTAGCAGGAAAATACAGTAGAAGAACACAAGAACACCAGAAAAGTATAGCAGAAAAGCATATAGGAAAACACAGTAAGATAAACATATAAGAACATGGTAAAAATACAGTAGAGAAGTCTACGAGACTATAGTATAGGAAAACACAGTAAGAGAAGCATACAAAAGATGATACGAGAACACAGCAGAGGCAAACACACGAATAACAAAGAAGAAAATCATAAAACACTTAAACACTTTCTAGAAAACCCTAAATCGGAGAAGAAGGGTGTTGAAAGTAATTTTCAAAATAAAAGTTAGGGAAATCGTTTGAAAACTCAAGTAGAGCATAGATACACAACAGATCTAAAAAGAACCGGAGAAAAACCTCGAAGGGTTAGGGTTTCAGAAGAACCCTAGAATGAGAAAGGCTTTGAAAAGGTCATTGACCTGAGTCGGAGAAGTTAGAATCAGGCTCAGAAGGCCGGAGATGGTCTCGAAACCTCGAGCCGGCAAAGGTCTGGATGAAAACCTTCGAGGTCAGGCCTCGAATCTTCAGGTACCAGGCACATAGGAGTAATAGGAGGTGAGTATAGGACTCCCATGGCCTGAGAAGCCATGATTTCCGGTGGGTTTCACGGTGGAGGTGGTAGGAGACGATTAGGGTTCTAGGAAGGTTCGAGAGAGTTTGAGAGAAGGGGGTGTTTAGAGGCGGCTGATTAAGTGAAATGAGTTTAGGGTTGGGGGGTTTTGAAATTAAAAAGGAGGGGAATTGTGGCGT
>NW_017685312.1:5943-6904 GCF_001879085.1 Nicotiana attenuata | reverse complement strand
CCGATTCTGACCTTAATACGCAATACCCCCATAATTTTCTTTCCATATATGCTCTGTCTCTTTGTTACTTAGACGATTATGGTATCACCTAGTACTTGCCTATCTTTTTCAAGTACCAGACCCTGAATCATGTGCAATCGTTTTCAATCTTCAAGATCTAGATGGTATTTTGTCTGTATACATTCATAGCAAGGTGATATGGGGCCAATTCTCCAAGATCTTTGGTCGATTTTTGACTTATGCCGAGCTAGGGTTCGTTTGGGTTTTCTCCTAATCTGATTCAAAATTTATTTTTTCAACGATAATTTTTCTTTTATTATGCTTGATTGACTGTTTTCCTTGTTTGTTCGTTTGAATTTTACTACTATATAAACCCCTCTCCTGATTCCCTTTAGACAGACCTTAGTCATGATTATTCTCTCACTCTCACTTATTCTATATATTCTAAAACTTGAGCTCTTAGCCGGCTGAAAGCCAAGGCCACCGGATTCTATTCACCTTCCTCTAGTGCCCGCGACAGGGGAGACAGAAATGAACCTGTTGAAGCTTAATCTTTCGATAGAATAGAAGATTCGGCAGATACAAAACTTTAACTCCAAATTCCAAACAAGAAATTAAGGGACTGCCAACTGAAACTCGGAAGGCACCGAAAATCGAACGCGAACTCGAGTTCACCTCATACGCGAACGAATCTTCAGAACCAACAATGTGTAACGACCGACCGACTCGTTTTGAGCTTTAGCGTGTCGTTCAGCAGTTTGAGGCCATGAGCAGCTTCATTTTAGGTATTTACAACTTTCCCGCATGGTCAGAATTGAATTTCGGGAAGTTCGGAGTTGATTCGGAAAGAGAATTCTCATTCCGGAAGCTTTAAGTTGAAAGAATTAACTAAGATTGGATTTCAGAGTGAACGACCTCGGAATAGGGATCTGAAGGTTCCAGTATGTTCGCATGATGATTT
>NW_017685312.1:0-3717 GCF_001879085.1 Nicotiana attenuata | reverse complement strand
AAAGGGGCTCGCACAGAGCCGGTTGTCATCAAGCCAGTGACTCAGCTACCAGTAATCAGTGAAAAGGCCGTCCCATGGAATTACGGCCGAGTGATAGTGATGTATCAGGGGAAGGAAGTTAAGGAAGAAGTTTGTGAAACCTATGGGCTGACTCGCTCAGGATGATGCTTTGCTCCTGACGAGCTGAGAAAGGCTAAAATCACCAAAGATAATCCAGTATCAGTAAAGAAAGCTGTAACTGAAGAAGAGGCAGAAGAATTCTTGAAGAAGATGAAGGCACAAGATTATTCCATCGTAGAACAGTTGAGAAAGACCCCGGCACAAATCTCTTTGCTATCATTACTGATCCACTCAGATGAGCACCGCCAGGCATTGATGAAAATTTTGAATAAGGCCCATGTTCCTGATAAGATTTCTGTGAACCATCTAGAGAAAATAGCAAACAAGATTTTTGAGGTCAACAGGGTTACGTTTTCTGATGATGAGCTGCCTTTGGAAGGCACTGAGCATAATAGAGCACTCTACCTCACGGTGAAATGTGAAGACTCTGTGGTCACCCGGGTGCTAGTTGATAACGGGTCCAGTGCAAACATTTGCCCTCTTTTCACCCTGGAAAAGTTAAAGGTGGGCAGTGATAGAATCCACAAAAATAGTATTTGCGTGCGAGGATTTGATGGGGGAGGCAAGGACACAGTTGGGGATATCGTGTTGGAACTGATAAGTCCGGTTGAATTCACTATGGAGTTCCAGGTGCTCGACGTGGCCGTCTCTTATAATCTCTTGTTAGGCTGATCCTGGATCCATGTAGCAAATGCGGTGCCATCTACCTTGCACCAGATGGTTAAATTCGAGTGGGATAGGCAAGAGATCGTGGTGCATGGGGAAGATAGTTCGTGTACTCTGGGTGGTGCCATTGTGCTTTCATAGAAGCTGAGGATGACAAAGGTCCATGGGTTTATCAAGTCTTTGATACGGTATCGGTTGAAAAGATCCGGAAGGGAAGTGTATTCCTGTGCCAAAGGTAGCTGCTGCGTCCGTCATGGTTGCGTCGGAAATGCTGAAGAACGGATTTGTACCTGGAAAAGGCTTGGGTGCTTCTTTACAAGGCATCGTACAGCCCGTATCCCTTCCTGCAAACCTGGATACTTTTGGTTTAGGCTTCAAGCCCACTGCTGCAGACATAAGGCGAGCTAGAAAAATGAAAAAGAAAGCATGGACCCTTCCAAAACCTATCCCCCGCCTTTCCCGTTCCTTTGTCAGGCCTGGTACTAAGAAGCGCCTAGCAACAGCAATGCCCAGTGGTGTGGTTGATCCCGACAAGGAGCTGATTGAGAGGTTTGAAAAGCTGTTTGATGAGGTGAATGTATTGGAGGCCGGAGAAGGTCCAAGCAAGGCAGATGTTCAGTTCGTGGGGCCCCAGGCAAAGCTTACCAATTGGGAAGCAACTCCCCTTCCTACCCGGAGGGAGTCTTGGTAGTTAGTTTTGATTTCCTTTTAGTTTAATCTGGATTATTTGCAAGGTTGTAATTCGGATGCTATGTTCCGTCCGTTTGGATGAGTTAAACCTTGTTATCTTAAATATTAATGAAATGCAATTTTCCTCATCTTTCATTCCTGATAGTTTTTATTTTTGTCTTTCTTTTCTTCTTGTACAGTCCCTTTTACGCTGGTTTCAATGATATGTCATGCATGAGGAGTCTTCAGCCCAGTCTTAAATGCCAATCTAACTCAGACATAATAATATAAGAAATTGAGTGTGATGACGAAATAGAATATGATGATGAGGAAGCTTTTGAGGAAATCAGTAAAGAATTAAGCTATTTTGAAGAAAAACCCAAACCTAATCTGAATGACACAGAGGCAATCATTTAGGGGATCAGGAGAATGTGCGGGAAATGAAAATAAGTGTCCATTTGGAACCTCAGCTCAGAGAAGAGATAATTAAAGCACTGTTTGAGTACAAAGATGTTTTTGCATGGTCATAAGATGACATGCCAGGTTTAAGCACTGATTTGGTGGTCCACAAATTGCCCACCGACCCAGCATGCCCTCCTGTCAAGCAGAAGCTAAGGAAATTTAAAACAGACATTAGTGTGAAAATCAAAGAGGAGGTCACCAAGCAGTTTGAGGCAAAGGTCATCCGGGTCACGCGATATCCCACCTGGTTAGCCAATGTTGTGCCTGTGCTAAAGAAGGATGGAAAGACCAGAGTGTGCGTAGATTACCGTGACCTCAATAAGGCGAGTCCAAAAGACAACTTCCCACTACCAAATATCCACATATTGATTGACAATTATGCCAAACATGAGATTGGTTCCTTCGTGGATTGTTATGTGGGCTATCACCAGATTTTGATGGATGAGGAGGATGCGGAAAAAACGGCATTCATCACGCCTTGGGGAACGTATTGTTATAGGGTCATGCCATTTGGGTTGAAGAACGCAGGGGCAACGTATATGAGGGCGATGACCACCATGTTCCATGACATGATACATCGGGAAATTGAGGTCTATGTAGACGACGTGATCATAAAGTCGAGGAAACAATGTGACCATGTCAAGGATCTGAGGAAATTCTTCCAGAGACTCCGCAGGTACAACCTCAAACTTAATCCAGCAAAGTGTGCGTTTGGAGTCCCCTCTGGGAAGTTGTTGGGGTTTGTGGTGAGTCGACGCGGCATTGAGTTAGACCCATCCAAGATCAAAGCCATTCAGGAGCTACCGTCGCCAAGGAACAAGAAAGAGTGATGAGTTTGCTTGGCAGGTTGAATTACATCAGCAGGTTCATTGCCCAGCTCACAACGACTTGCGAGCCCATCTTTAAGCTGCTAAAGAAAGATGTTGCGGTCGGATGGATGGATGAATGTCAAGCAGCATTTGACAAGATTAAGGAGTATTTGGCCAGTCCACCTGTGTTGGTCCCGCCGGAGCCGGGAAGACCCTTGATCCTTTATCTGACAGTTTTGGATAACTCTTTTGGGTGTGTACTGGGGCAGCATGACATCACAGGAAGGAAAGAGCAGGCGATTTACTACCCCAGCAAGAAGTTCACATCGTATGAGGTGAAGTACACTCAACTTGAGAGGACGTGTTGTGCCTTAACCTGGGTAGCGCAGAAGTTGAAACATTACTTGTCAGCATATACCACCTATCTCATCTCTCGGTTGGACCCGTTGAAGTACATTTTTCAGAAGCCCATGCCCACAGGGAGGCTGGCAAAATGGCAAATCTTGCTTACGGAGTTTGATATTGTCTACGTGACCCGGACTGCAATGAAAGCACAAGCGCTGGCTGATCATTTGGCTGAGAATCCAGTTGATGATGAATATGAACCTTTGAAAACATACTCCCCCGATGAGGAGATAATGCATGTTGAATAATTAGAACAAGTCGAGAAGCCAGGATGGAAACTATTCTTTGATGGGGATGCCAACGCCAAAGGCGTCGGGATAGGAGCAGTACTGATTTCCGAGACAGGGCAACACTACCCTGTTATTGCTCAACTTCATTTCTATTGCACCAATAACATGACTGAATACGAGGCGTGTATCTTGGGTTTGAGATTGGCTATAGACATGGGTGTCCAGGAAATCTTGGTCATGGGCGACTCGGATCTTCTGGTACACCAGATTCAGGGTGAATGGGAGACATGAGATTTGAAGCTCATACCGTACCGGCAGTGTTTGCATGAACTTTGTCAACGGTTTCAATCAATAGA
>NW_017685311.1:0-6904 GCF_001879085.1 Nicotiana attenuata | reverse complement strand
AATAATAATCAAAACATGGCACGGAATGTTCCTTCGTGCATTAATAATCAAAACATGGCACGGAATGTTCCTTCGTGCATTAATGATCAAAACATGGCACGGAATGTTCCTTCGTGCATTAATAATTAAAACATGGCACGGAATGTTCCTTCGTGCATTAATAATCAAAACATAATCGTGCACGGCATCACCCTTCGTGCTTTATCGCTCGTCCTCACCCAAACAACAATCACAAACAATGGGGTGAGGGAATAGACAAACAAAATAGAAATCCCGGCAAGAGAACAATAACAATAATTTTAATATCCCGGCAAGGGAGAAATATCAATATACGAATAAAGCCCGGCAAGGGAATAATCACATTTCTTTCTCTTTCTTTCATTTCTTACTCAATAATTACTTTATCGTTCAAGCCACGCTCCAAAGAGTTCACAAATCATAATTCTTTCTCATACTCTTTACATTATATGGAAATCATCAATTACACAAGAAAGAGTCACAACAAAATTAGAATAAGCACAAATAAGGACTCACGGTCATGCTAGACACTAATGTATAGATACTCGTCACCATGCCTATACATCGTACTCGATCAATTAGCAAATAGCAAACAAGACTCAACTCCTATTCCCTCAAGCTAGGGTTAAACCAAACACTTACCTCAACTTCCACGGCTAAATCAATCCACAACGACCGTCTTCCCTCTCGAATTCGGCTCCAACTCAATCAAATCTATGAAATAACGACTTTACAACATTAATATAAGCTAAACAAATCAAACCCAATGCCTAAATATAGTGTTCTAAGCTTTCTTCCCAAAATTCCAAAAATCGACCCGGGGCTCGCTTGGTCAAAACCCGAGGTTCGAACCAATTTCATATCACCCATTCCCCCACGAGCCCGAATATACAATTTGTTTTCAAGTTCGACCCCAAAACGAGGTCAAAATCAAAGAAAATTGAAAAGCCCTAACTCTACCCAATTCCTCCAATTTCCACCCTAATCTATGTGATTTAAGCTTAGGAATTCGCTAATTAATGAGAGAAAATGAAGGAAATAGGTGGAAAATTACTAACCCAAATGGTCTTGAAGAATGGGGGCTTCAATGGACTCCTAGAACTTGGGGAAGAAGAGAGCTCGAGAAAATTTTGGAACTAAACCCGTCACTATTATGTTTTTGAAGCATTAAATGACTGGGCAAAAATGCCCTATGCGTTCGCGACACAGGGGTCGCGTTCGCGAAGAAGGGGGAGCTGGCAAGCATCGCGTTCGCGAGAGGGGGATGCGAACGCGTAGGGTAAAATACTGGGGTCCAGGGAATTGGCCTATGCGAACGCGATAGGGGATACGCGAACGCATTGAATGAAAGACTGGAACTACGCGAACGCGTGAAGGCCTTGCGGACGCGAAGAGAAAGTTGTTGGGCTCCTGATTTTAGCTTACGCGATCGCGATGGTGGTGACGCGAAGGCGAAGGAGAAAAACACTGAAGCTATACGAACGCGAAAGGGATTGGAGAAAAGAATTTGTGAATTATCTGCAGTATGAAATATTACCTGAGGATAAAAAGCAATCCCAACTGCTGCGAATAAAAGCAGCTCTATATTGCTTAGTAGAAGGCAATTTGTATCAAAAGATGTTTGGTGGACCTTTAGCTTGGTGCTTTCGACCCTCACAAATTGAATATGTGATGCGAGAGGTACATGAAAGGAACTGTGTAAATCAGGTTAGTAGAAGGTCACTAGTGAAAACGCTTGTAAGAGCAGGGTATTATTGGCCAAAGAAGGAAGACGAGGCAGAAAACTTCATAAAAAGGTGCTCCTCCCCTAATTTGTGAAGTAGTTGGTGCAACGGCGATCATTCTCGCCTGAGCCAATGTACCAAACATGCCAGGAACTGCGCTAAAGTCTCCTGAAGTCCAGGTGTAGCAACAGGCGCCTCCGGTGCCTCTCCCCCTACCGGAGCTACTGGTGACTCATCAGTTGCTTCTCTGATAGGTGCTCTAGCTGCAGCACGTGCCCCTCCTCAGCCTCTAACCCGGTCCCGGCCCTAGCCTCTCACGACTCTAGCACGGGGCGCGGGTGTCTGCTCAGCTGATCCCATAGTGTGTGTCCTCACCATCTATGAGAGAATCGAAATACAAAGGCTCAAACTCCGAAATTAATAAATCCGCACGATAGAAATGAAAGAAGTGAAATTTTCATAGTTATGTAGCATCTCAAAGATAAGTACAGACGTCTCTGTACCGATACGCAAGACTCTACTAAACTTGCTCATGACTTGTAGAACCTATGAACCTAGAGCTCTGATTCCAACGTGTCACGACCCAAAATCCCGCCTTTGGCGTCGTGATGGAACCTAGTCTCTAGCCGGTTATTTACAACAATTAAACCAGTCAAGCATAATATTTTAAAGCAGAGTTTAATATAAATACCGAAATAAAGGTGACACAAGCCTACGCCGCAGTAATCACAATAATCCTCCCAAGACTAGGTAGTACAGAGTTACAAACTCTAGCTGAATATAGAGAAATATCTCAAAACAAAATACAATATTGTTCGGATAATGATTTAATAGTACAATCAAAAGAAAAAGGACTCTAAGGGACTGTGGCGACGAAACAGCTCTACCTTGAATCCTTTCGATCAAGAAGCTAACTCTACCTGAGTCTGTTATCTCCAATACCTGGATTGCACAAAAATATGCAGAAGTATAGTATGGGTACACCACGATCGGTACCCAGTAAGTATCAAGACTAACCTCGGTGGAGTAGTGACGAGGTACAAGTCAAGACACCTACTAGTATAATAACATGTGCAGTATATAAGTATAAAGCTAATAATGGAAGCAAGAATCAGTAAATGGCAACAAAGAATAAACATGTGATAAAAACAGTAAAGTAGTCGAAACACCGCTAAAGTACCAATATAACCAAATAAGAAAAACCAATGACAACCAAATAATTAAACCTTTCTAACAAAAGCTTCACAACAAAATTTCTCCGAGATACCTCATCTCATAAATACGTCATGAGTCCCAAATCATAAATCATATGCTCATGGCACCTCGTCCCACATTATTAATCACAACCGCATGGACAACTCATGTGCCAATAACTCAATTCGCTTGGCATGGTCATAGGCTCACTATCACGATGAAAGCAGATATACAAGAATACATGTGCATGATCAATGAATATCAAGTTTCATACTCCTGGACTGGTATAAGTGAAATGTTACGGTGTATGCATGTGCGCGTGTACCATTACAGTCCAAGTCAACAAGTAATATCAAAGACTTGGAGTAGCTCATTGAAAACACACAACAAGTCACGTAATGTGCATGATATACATAAGAAAAATTACACCATCACACGAGTATCATCAACAATATGCCCCCAAGGCCTTCACATATCATCCCCGACATAGCCATCATTGTCTCTCCACATTGTCAATATCATAATATCCACTCTTGCGCTCCATCCAGACAATAAGCACATAATCACCTATATCACTCTGCGTAGATAATAACACAATAGCCACATGTATCGCGTCGCCCAAACAATATAACAATAGCTACCCTTATCACTCTGCATAATCAATAATAGTGCGATGCCACCATTATACTCCGCATATTAACAATCAATCCCCACAACAAATCCACATGTGCCCAAATTACAACAACACGACATATCAATTCGTACCACACGTGCCCGTAGGCCACAATATTTCCAAAATAACAATACCAATGTCACTACAACACATAGTCCATGGCTCAACCACAATATGTACAAGAATCTCAATAACAACAGAATGAACAGGAAATACTCAACAAAGAATGATACTCCATAAAACATCAACTTCAACTAAAATAGGTTAATAACTCTCAATAACTTTAATTTCAATTACTTGCTTAAGAATGAACTTAACAATGAAAGGCATGACGTGTAATAACAACCTCAATTAAATACATACAAGAGTAACTTGACAACGAAAGATAGAACATGTACTAACAACTTCGGTTAAAGCATATGAAAATAAACTTGACATTGGAAGATAGAGCATGAAATGACTACAGTATAAGCATATAGGAATGGATTCAACAGCGAAAGATGCAACAAGTGATAATAACTTCTAATTAAATGCATAAAGTAACCTAAGAGTCTAAATCGGTTAGTTTTTTACAAATAAGCCCGGGTACACACTCGTCACCTCATGTATCCGTATTTCACATAGTTTAAATAGTGCAAATAGATCAAATCCTATGAGGTAATTTTTCCCACACAAAGTTAGGCAAGATATTTACCTCTAAGAAGCTAACCAATACTCTAAGAAGTCCTCCCCGTGTGAAACAACCTCCGGATGGCACAAATCTAGCCAAAATAACTTAATATCATAAATAAAAGCCATAGAAAATAATTTCGGATAATAAAACTTCGATCTTGAACAAGAATCAAAAAGTCAACCCAAAAGGTCAATTCCGGGCCCGCACCTCAAAACCCGACAAAACTCACAAAATCCAAACACCATGTTCGATAGGAGTCCAACCATGCCAAATTCATCCAATTCCGATCTCAAATCGCCCTTCAAATCATTATTTTATATTTTAGAAAGTTTTTACTAAAATCCTCAATTTCTCCAATTCAAATCATTAATTAAATGATAATAATAAGGATGGAACCATGAAATATAACCAAATTCAAGTCTAGAATACTTACCCCAATCCAAAACGTGAAAATTTTCTCCAAAATAGCCCAAAATCGAGCTCTCTAACTCAAAAAAGTGATAAAATAACAAAAGTCCTCAAAATAGAGTAAATATAAGTCTGTCCAGGTATTCCTCTTTGCGGTCGCGCCGCGAAGTACAACTTCAATGCCCAGAGAAAACAAGCTACACGTTCACGGTACATGCATCGCGAACTCGATGAACAATGGGGCTAACCTTCGCGAACACGTTCGTCAAATCGCGAACGCCNGGGCTTGTTACACGTGTGGCGACACGAGGCACATTGCTAGGTTTTGCCCTCGAGCTTCGGACAGCTCTCAACAGCAGGGTCCTCGCCCTATGATTCAGGCATCAGGTAATCCACAGGCCGGCCAGCCAGCTAGAGGCGGGGGTAGAGGCCATAGAGGTGGAGGTAGGGACCATAGAGGTGGAGCTCGGACCGCCAGAGGTAGAGGCCAGCCAGCAGCCGATCGTCCCAAAGATATGGTTCAGGGAGGTGGGGCCCAGCCCCGGTGTTATGCTCTTCCAGCCAGGCCAGAGGCTGAGTCTTCAGATGCAGTCATTACAGGTACTATTCTGGTCTGTGATAGGGATGCTTCAGTGCTATTTGAACCTGGGTCTACATATTCATATGTGTCGTCCTATTTTGCACCCTACTTGGTTATGCCTAGTGATGCCTTGGGTGTTCTTGTATATGTATCTACACCAGTGGGTGATTCTATAGTGGTCGACCGAGTTCATCGTTCCTGTGTGGTAGTGTTTGAGGGTCTTGAGACTCGTGTTGATTTATTGCTCTTAGACATGGTGGATTTCGATGTTATATTAGGGATGGATTGGTTGTCCCCGTATCATGCTATCTCGGATTGTCACGCCAAGACCGTGACCTTGGCTTTACTAGATTTTCCTCGTTTAGAGTGGCGAGGGACCCCAGGTCATGCCACTCGCAGTGTTATCTCATATGTGAAGGCTCGACGCATGGTCAAGAAGGGCTGTTTAGCTTATCTGGCGTATGTTCGCGATTCCAGCGCAGAGGTCCCTTCTATTGATTCTATTCCTATTGTTCGGGAGTTCCCCGAGGTTTTCCCTTCAGACCTACCGGGTATGCCGCCCGACAGGGATATTGATTTTTGTATTGACCTGGCTCCGGGCACTCAGCCCATTTCCATTCTGCCGTATCGCATGGCCCCGCCAGAGTTGAAAGAGTTAAAGGATCAGTTGTAGGATTTGCTTGAGAAGGGTTTCATCAGACCCAACGTTTTGCCTTGGGGTGCGCCGGTGTTATTTGTGAAGAAAAAAGATGGTTCGATGAGGATGTGCATTGATTACCGTCAATTGAACAAAGTGACGATAAAGAACAAGTATCCACTACCGAGGATTGACGATTTGTTCGACCAGCTTCAGGGTGCGAAGGTGTTTTCAAAGATAGACTTGAGATCTGGCTACCATCAGTTGAGGATTAGGGCATCCAATGTCCCTAAGACAGCATTCTGCACTCGGTACGGGCATTATGAGTTCCTAGTCATGTCGTTTGGGTTGACCAATGCCCCAGCAGCATTCATGGAGTTGATGAACCGAGTGTTCAAGCCATATTTGGACATGTTTGTGATAGTCTTTATTGATGATATTTTGGTGTACTCCCGCAGCCAGGAGGAGCACGAGCAGCACCTTAGGGTGGTTCTTCAGACTCTGAGGGATAGTCAGTTATATGCCAACTTCTCCAAGTGTGAGTTCTGGTTGAGTTCGGTTGCATTTTTGGGTCACGTTGTATCAGCAGAGGGTATTCAGGTGGACCCGAAGAAGATTGAGGCAGTCAAGAACTGGCCTCGACCAACATCAGCTACCGAGATTCGGAGTTTCTTGGGGTTATCAGGTTATTACCGTCGGTTCGTGGAGGGATTTTCATCTATTGCAGCCCCAATGACCAGATTGACCCAGAAGGGGGCCCAGTTCAGATGGCCAGATGAGTGTGAGGCGAGCTTTCAGAAGCTCAAGACAGCTCTGACTTCGACACCGATATTGGTTTTGCCCACAGGCTCAGGGCCTTATACAGTTTATTGTGATGCTTCCCGTATTGGGCTTGGTACAGTATTGATGCAGGATGGCAGAGTCATTGCTTATGCTTCGAGGCAGTTGAAGATCCACGAGAAGAATTATCCGGTTCATGATCTAGAGTTGGCAGCCA
>NW_017685310.1:0-6905 GCF_001879085.1 Nicotiana attenuata | reverse complement strand
CCGAGGCCTGCGAATAGCAACAACTACTATCGATGAATACCTGGATGGATCTCTACACAAAAATGTACAGAAGTGTAGATGAGCACACCACGGCGGTTCCCAGTAAGTATCAAGACTAACCTCGGTGGCGTAGTAACGAGGAACAGTGAAGACACCTACTGGTCAAATGAAATGAATAGGATATGATACTAAAATATCCTGATAAAAATAATGAGGTAATATCAACAGCTGAAAGAAATCAAAATACAAACAGTAAGAACAATAAAGAAGAACGTGGGTAGTAACAAACGATAACCAAGTAAATCAACACTGACATAACAGGGACAGAGACAAGTAAGAATGTATTCAATTAAAGAAGGAAGTGCCCACTCAATCAATCACATCATGTCTAATACCTATTGCTACGGTTATGTTGGATATAGCAACGATTTCTTTAAGCTGTCGTAATGGTTACATTTGTATTTGGAACGGTTTGTAGATCATTTTGGAACGGTTTATGAGACCTATTGCAGCGGTTTACATTGCCTACTAGAACGCCATTTGTGTCCTATTGCAACGGTTCTGGTAGGCTATTGAATCAGTTCAGTTACAACCAAAATATAGCACCTGTTATAAATAAATATTTATACATATAATAAATTATAATAACACTAAAACTTAAATACATCATAGAATGAAACNGAATCCACATGCTATACAATACATAA
The DNA here is from genome assembly GCF_001879085.1 of Nicotiana attenuata. Taxonomy (NCBI): domain Eukaryota; kingdom Viridiplantae; phylum Streptophyta; class Magnoliopsida; order Solanales; family Solanaceae; genus Nicotiana; species Nicotiana attenuata. The sequence continues at coordinate 6,198 of NW_017685310.1, read as the reverse complement.
TATCCGTACAATGCACTCAATATGTCCAAGAAGTCCCATTTACCTAATATAAGTAAAATTACAATTTCTAAACAAACTGGAAAAGCCAGCCAGAAAAGATGAAGTTGTTTCTTTTGAAATAATTTGAATAAAGAAAGTACCCCTTTTAATTTAAAAAAATACAACATCGAATGGATTATTACCTTTAACATTAGATTTAATAACTTAAAACTTAGTAGAAATTCCTTTTTCAGTAAAATACAACCTCAAACAATTTAAGGGGGTATAATTGAGAAACTAATTGAATTAAGGCTGTAACAATTATTGAAGTTGAACTATTGGAGTATCTATATACATAAATACAGTGAGGTATTGAAAACATTGTAGGTTATAACACAAAGGATCATAGCAATAAAGGAATTTAAACAGTTTAAACACTTGTATTGATAACATCAAATAAACACTGCAGCAGAAAGTGCACGGCATCACCCTTCGTGTTGTTACTCTCGTTCTCACCATAACAGTCAATATTGACGTTTATTCTTTCTTGTTGCGGCGTGCAACCCGATCCCAATCATATAGTATTGTTGCGGCGTGCAACCCGATCCATATCATATAAGGATGTTGCGGCGTGCAACCCGATCCAAATCATACAATATTGTTGCGGCGTGCAACCCGATACAAATCATATAATGATGTTGTGGCGTGCAACCCGATCCATATCATATAATATTGTTGCGGCGTGCAACCCGATCCCAATATACAAATCAACACCATTCACAAAAGAATCCCGGCAAGGGAAAAGTAAGGAAACAACGATATCCCGGCAAGGGAGTCAACACCAAGAATAAACACATCCCGGCAAGGGAACCAACAGTAAGAATTAAATGTCCCGGCAAGGGAATCAGCTACAACCAAACTTGTACCAACAATTAACTACACAATGAAACCTCAACTAAACCACAAGACATAATAAGCACGTGATAACTACACCGGGAACCACAACAATTGGACATGTAACCTATTTGCACGAAGTCATCGAGGAACTCACAATCAAAGTATCAAAACAATAAGGAAGGCAATCACTTCAATTAAGGCAATTAAGGGTCAATGCAACACGTAAGAATTAGAGGAAAGCCAACAACAACATATGGAGCATATAGAGGCAATTTAAGCAATTATTAAACCCAATCATAACGGCATACTTTCCACATATTGAACATAAGGACCTAAGAATCCTAGAGCATATTTCCCACAAATAAGTCCGAGCACACACTCGTCACCTCGCGTGCAAGGACTACAATTAGCAATGAAGACTCAATCCTAAGGGGAAGTCCTCCACACAAGGTTAGGCAAGATACTTACCTCAAAGACGACAAACTGATACTCTAAAATGCACTTCTCGGGTGAAAAGACCTCCGGACGGCTCAAATCTAACCAAATTAACTTCAAAGCACAAATAAAACACATAAGAACTATTCTGGATCATAAAGTCTCAATCTTTAAAAAAATCCAAAAATTGGTCCAAAAGTCGACCCCCTGGCCCGTGCCTAGGAACCCGACAAATTTTACAAAATCCGAATATCCATTTCAATATGAGTTCAACCATACAAAATTTATTAAATTCCGATACCATTTGGCCCCTCAAATCACGATTTTTTATTTTAGGAATTTTCTTCAAAAACCAACATTTTACTCAACCCAAATCACAAATTAAATGGTAAAAATGAAGACAAATTCATTGAATATAATCAATTCTAGGTGAAGAACACTTACTCAATCGTTTTGCTTGAAAAACCCACAAAGAATCACCCAAAACCGAGTTCTAGAACTCCAAAAGTGGTGAAAATGGTAAACCCTCGGAATAGAGTACTATTTATTCTGCCCAGGTCTTAAGGCATCGCGAACGCGGAGGAAGCATCGCGTTCGCGGAGAAGAAAAAATGAAGGTGCCCAGGTTGCTCATCGCGAACGCGACAGTGCATCCGCGAACGCAAAAAAGGGAAGTCTGATGGCCCAAAGACTGCTCTTTACGAATGCGTGAACTTGTACGCAAACGAGAAGGGTGGGATGGCATCACTACGCGAACGCGATGAAGGAAGAGATAGAGCTTCGCGAATGCGACGCTTTTAACGTGAACGCGAAGAAAGATTTCCAGGTGGTCAGCAACAAAGCTTCGCGAACGTGGAAGGTGGTTCGCAATCGCGAAAGAGGATACCGGAATCAGAAACAGCAGTTCAAAAACAAGGGAAAATGACCCGTAGCCCACCCGGAACACACCCGAGGCCCCTAGGACCCCATACAAACACACAAAAAAGTCATATAACCTAACACGGGCTCGCTCGAGGTCTCAAATCACATCAAACAATTTCGAAACAACGAATCACACCACAAATCGAACTTAGGAACTTTCAAACCTTCCAACTTCCAAAACTCGTGCCGCAACCTATCAAATCAACTCGGGATGATGCCAAATTTTGCAGACAAGTCAAAAATGACATAAAGGAGCTGTTTCAATTCTCGTAATTGCATTCTGACCCCGATATCACAAAAGTCAAATATGAGTCAAACCTATCCATTTTCCAAACATCAACTTTTCCAACTTTCGCCGAAACACCTCAGATTACCCTACGGACCTCCAAATCCGAATATGGACGCGCGCCTAAGTCCAAAATAACCATACGAAGATGTTGAGATCACCCACGACCCATTCCGGGGCCGTTTACTCAAAAGTCCAATTCCGGTCAAATTTTCACTGTTCAAACTTCCAAAACTAGGTTCCTTCTTCCAATTCAACCCCGTTTCATCCGGAAACTGAATCCAACCATGCACACAAGTCAATATACCTAATGTGAAGCTGCTCGAGACTTCAAACTACCGAATCGGGCGCAATTGCTCGAAACGACCAGTCAGGTCATTACATCCTCCTCCACTTAAACATATGTTCGTCCTCCAACGTGCCTAGAGTCGTTCCAAAGCCATTGAACCACTGCATGAGATCACCATACATACAACCGGGGGTGATTCCCCATCAGCTAACCTAAGCAGAACTGACAATGCAACTTAGCTGAAGATCTCATCTCCTCCTTAGCCCATAACCTTAGAACAGAACCCAAACCTCAACATCTGAAATTCATCATCGGATCCGAATTCCACGTCATCACACTGCATGAGCCTTAACAAGCTGAATCAAGCCAAGTTCCAATCCAGAATACAATCACACACTGCTCTACACAACTGAAATGCCCGAAGCAATATCATCTGACCACCATAGCTGCTCAAATAACATCCTGGATGCCGGCAATATACTTCACATTGAATACAACCTTGTTCCGGACCTCCACATAACTTCTCATGATAAAGAAACAAGCATGAATTCATAGCCGCCCATGAAGACAACAAGTCAAGAAGCTCTCTTGCCCCCCAAGGGCCATCACCCAAATCTTAGCAGAAACACCCTCATACTTCCAAACACTCCTCACCCCCGATACCATAGTACTAATGTTAGGTCTAAGAACCTCATCTCAGCCAATACAAGCAGCACAACTGACAGCTCATCACGAAACCACACGGATTCTCACATTACCCAATTCGTACATCAAACCAACAATAACTCAATTATGCAGCACAAGTAAAAAAAAGCATGGTATAAGAATTATCTAACGAGTACAACACGTATAACAACAAAAGTGTAATTCTTCATCAAATCATCCCACAGAGGGAAAACACAACACCAAATAAACACAAGGAAAGGGTATCCCACATAACATCCGCTGCGGCGTGCAGCCCGCTCCCAAATACTCATCAAGCCAAAATGCTCAAGCTCACTGAATATATGAATACTGATATCAAGTATAACAAGGTGCACAAATAAAACTGTGGGAAAATAAATGAAAGTGTTAACACATGAAAGAAGCAAACACGACTAAGGTGCAATAAGCAAATCAACATCACGAGGGCTATCTCGCCTGCATCGCCATAAGGCCTGAACAGAATTACTACCTGCGGGGGAAATAATCATACAATCTCACCGCCTAACACAACATAAAAGAGTAGCACATATCATAGGCTAGGGAATAAATAATATCCATTCCGCCTGATAACATAACTAAAATGACGATCTCACGGGAGCACTCAAACTTGATCTGATACAGGATACATATTCTCATTGAGCTTTCAAATAGCCACCAACCAAATCCTGATTATTTTCAAATAGGTAAATATCCTTTCCAAAAATCCACAGCGACCTAGCAATCATGCATGTTATTAACTATCTCATCCTCAACGTTTCTTCATAATCCGCAAACAGGAAATAGTCCACATATGAGGGCATCTAGCCCCAAAACCTCAGGATTACAAATATTTCCACACCTGAACTCAACTACGCAAATCAAATGACTAATACATCACTCACACCCTATCATTCTGCTGAGGCACTCATATGGAGTTTCTGGCCGCGTAACAAAACATGAACCTCGAAGGCCTCAAACCTAGTAATCACCATGCCACCAGCCACGCACCCGCAAACTAAACCTCAAGTCCTTTTTAAAAAAATGCAGACTCTCCACATATGATAGCCAACAATGCCAACACTCTATAATTTTCAGATACTGATTCATGAGAGAACTGCAATGCACCACATATTATTTATGCCCATAGAAGACACCCAACTCAAGTCGTAGTCAAACCATCGAGAACCCTCCGAGATCCACCCGCACGCAACTAAACCATCAGGACTACACCTCCCCAACTCAACCGAGTCACACAAACCATCCAATCCAAGAGTGATGCCTCAAATGCCAGTAGAGAATTCCCATTCAAAAGGGGCCATTTACTTCCATGGCTATGCTGACCCAACACTACTGAACTGACTCATTCCTTCGGATAGTCGATATGCAATAACTCCCATCAAAGCCCCACATACAGATGATTCTAGCATGAACTACGTAGTAAGAAACTCATAGACCAACGCATTACCTCTAAAGCACCCCATTCTGCCGCAACCACAATGTCCACATTGAATAGACCTCCTGTGAATCTGATGTTGTTCCTCCGACTCCCCTAGATACGGAAATGTTGATCCATTATTGACGTAGAAATACTGTAAGCCCCAACATCACCCCATTCGAGATCTCAAACCCAGGTCATACCCCAAATTCGGGAACCTACCAATACCACATATACACCTACCTCAGGCTAAAACTTATACAAATCTGACTCTGCAATCTAAATGCCACTATTGTACTCCTCCACTTGGCGCAAAGCTATAGAAAACAATGTCTGATAATCCGCAACACTAACCTTCACGGCTCACACAACACAAATCACAAGGTACTCCAACACTACCAACTATTCCCAATCAACACCCACCTCGTGACCTTGCCACGATCGCGATGACTAGTCAAATAATTAAACCTTTCGAAGCTCGCACTCATCAACCAGATGCCAGAAACCGATGCGCCTCCATATGAATAACTGAATAGTCTCTCAATACCTCTGTATCTGCAGCCTGGACAGCACGTTGAGATAATGCCTGAGCATCTCTGACCCCATCGTAGACCGTCTGTAGCATCACGAACCACTGGCGCATAGCGAACGCTGAGGGTGTAATATTATACACGAGTGGATGTAGAGGGACATAAGTCATATACTTCGAGCTGAATCAATATCGCACGATAGGGAATGAAAGAAGTGGAATTTTCTAACAGTTCTGTGGCCTCTCGAAGATAAGTACAGACGTCTCCGTACCGATCCGCAAGACTCTACTAAACCTGCTCATGACTCGTAGCACCCATGAACCTAGACCTCTGATACCAACTTGTCACGACCCAAAATCCCTCCGAAGGGGTCGTGATGGCACCTAGTCTCTAAACTAGGTAAGCCTAACATTTATAGAAATAATATTAACATTTACTGACTTCAAATTAAATAACTCTCAATAAATCACAATTACCAAAACCGGTGGTACAAGTCATAAGCCTCTCTATGCATAGTTATACAAAATAAATACAACACTGTTCCAGAACGAGAAGGAATCAATGGAACGTAAATACATACGAAGGTGACTCCGAGGCCCGTGTACGCAACAAGAGACCGTGAGTCTCCACTGCGACGGCCCGCACATCTACTATCGGTCAATACCTGGATCTGCACACAGAAATATACACAAGTGTAGTATGAGCACACCACGGCGGTGCCCAGTAACGTATCAAGACTAACC
>NW_017685309.1:5345-6906 GCF_001879085.1 Nicotiana attenuata | reverse complement strand
CAGGTCAGAAATTTCAAATATCCAAATTCCAACTTCAAATTTTGATGTAGGTCTATAATTTTCAGAAAATAGATGAAAGATTTTGTACCTAGATTTGGTTACGATTTTAAATACGGATAATTTTCTCAATATTAGATTCGGTTACACTAGCTTTTATTTGTTTTCTCTCGCGTATGTTGATTTCATAGCCGTAAGTAACAAGAGTTAACATGTGCAGAACTTTAAACGCAATATTTAGTAGTTTGATTATAAAAAATATCCGCTCTCGACTTGAATAAATGGTGTTAATGAAAAAAAAAATATAGATATGTGGAAAATGTTGTCTTTAGAGCCATGTCATTGCTTCGGCGTCTGATATTTTCGATAAGGAATAGATGTCCTCTAAGTTATGTACGGTTGTTTTTCCAGTCTCCTATCGGGTATTTATCGAAGATAAATTTTCATTCTTATGCGTAAGTTTTCATATTTTGTATGAATTTTTGTGGCGTTAAACTTACAAGTCATACGACCATATATCCTTTTTCCTCCCTTTTGAGAGATATTTTTAATATTGACACGATAACAGTTTCTCTACAAATTTTTCACCTGTAAGAGTTGGTAGCGTTGTAGATATTCACATTGCAGATTCAGGATAACCATTTTGCTGCGGAATCAAATAACAAAAATGGCATTCATGAGCTGATATCAGGTAAGAAAGGGATAAACAATGTTGGCAGTTATTGTTATATTCAGACAGACTGCGATAAGAAAATCAGGATTCAAAGACTATCAGAACTCTTATCTTTTGCTTAGTAAATGTTTGCAAGGCTTTTTATTCTATGAAACTTATATTTGTTTACTTCAAACTCCAATGATACTTGTTCGAAATTTTCTAACTAAAGCAGAGCTCCATATTAGTTTTCTATTTGGGAGAAGCATGATTTAAGAAGTATAGACAAAAATAGCTGCGTGGTTTCATATGATAATAAGAAATAAGTTGCACAACCGTTGCTTTTAGATCCATATACTTCCCTATACTCTAAAGCTAACACTACTTTTACTAGAAGTCAAGTTAAGAAGACTATGGTTGTTGCAGAGTGATTGAAGTGGGAGTTTTGACATGTCTCTTCTTGGTTAAGACGGAGTTTGACATGTCTGTTCTTTGTCTTCAAAATTTAAGTTGAGGATATTATTCTAGAAACCGTCTCTAGAGTCTAGAACTGCGGTTTCTTCATTTTCTCCTTGCATTAATTTCTTCAAAATTTATGTTGAGGATACCATTCTAAAATACACGAGACTAATTCACATTTTGAATATCCAACAGTACCTAAATAAAAATCTCAACTTTTCATGTCTAAATGTACAATGATTTACATACTAACTCCTACTCAGTTTAATCATGTGAGTTTGCAAGTGATTCCTTGCTTTACTAAAGTTAGTATACCTAGCATCAATTTTTCCTTTACTTGATATAAGAAGTTGTGGCTGAAACCTCTTTTGCAAAATTTACACACAGTACGAAGCTAGCATATTAGTGTTATTCGATATTTTCGATATTTTTCTGTAAAATCCAAACTTCATA
>NW_017685309.1:0-2030 GCF_001879085.1 Nicotiana attenuata | reverse complement strand
CCCCTCCCGGAGTCTGTACACCCCCAGTGAGCGCGGGTACCCATTGTGATATGAGATATAGCCCGAGGGGCTGGTATTGTTCCATGTTATTGCCCGAAAGGCTGATTCTGTTGACATTGTGCCCCAGGGGCGGATTTTATGTGTTTATCCTTTCTAGCTGCCTTTTTATTTACTTGTTCAACTGTTGAAAAGGTGTTTTAAAGAAGCTTATACTGAACTAAGGTGTTTTATGAGATTTGACTATTTTATTGCACTTTATTGATTTTACTCTGCCTCTTTATAGCATGTTGTTGTGATTTTACGTGATTTCTTATTGCTCAATCTTCATTTTTTGTTATTACTCACTGAGTGTGAGTACTCACTTTACTCCATGCACCCTGCGTGCAGATTCAGGCGCTTCAAGTCCTGCTGGCGAGGGTTGATAGCTTCCAGCAGATTTCCGGAGTCCACTAGGTAGCTGCTCGGCATTCGCAGCCCAGTGTTTCTGCCTCTTACCATTATTTCATTCCCTCGTACTGGATTTTGTAATAGATTGTGTAGTCCTTTTTCCATATTTCGAGACTTATGTTAGATGCTCATGACTGGTGACACCCCGATGTCGGGATGTAAGGCTAATGCCTCTCTCGACTGAAACGGGGTAGTTGATCCCTTCGGCCATCGTTGCGACGATCTTTCCTTGTTTCGGTTTGGACTGATGTCAGCCGTTGGATCGGACCATTAGGTCGTCCTCGTCTGCCCTTACTTCGGCAAAATAGGCGTTAAGGATTTCTTTCGAAGCGGTGGGAGGATATTTCATGAGCCTATTTAACAGATTTTTGGTCGCTTTCGAGCCATTTCTATTAAACCCATTTTGGAAGGTCGCTACCGCCATCCCCTCTGATGCGTTCGGTAGGCTCATTCTTACCCTGTTAAATCTGGCTAGGAAGTCCCTGAGTCCTTCGCCCGTCGTCTGCCTGACGGCGAAGATGTCGTTTAACCTGGCTTCCGCCTTTTTCGCTCCTGCATGAGCGGTGACGAATTTGTCTGTCATTTCTTCGAACGTTGATATTGATCGTGCCGACGGTTGTGAGTACCAAGTCAGCGCTCCCCCTGTCAGGGTTTCGCCGAACTTTTTCAACAGCACCGATGACACTTGTTCTTTCGACAGATTGTTGCCTTTTACAGCTGTGACGTAGTGGATTATGTGATCTTCTAGGTCCGTAGTACCATCATATATTTTCAAGTATGGTGGCATTTTGAAGGTTTTTGGGATGGCATGGGGGGCTGCCCCTTCACTGTATGGTTGCTCGACGAATCGGCCGATGCCTTGTTTGGTAGCAACTTCGGAGCGCCGGTATTTTATCAACTCTTTCTTGATGTTCCTTTATCTGATCACGGAGTGTCTTGTTCTCATTTTCCATTTCCTCCATTTTCTTTAAGATGGCTGCGAGTGCGTCTTTACCTGCATCGAAAACAATATGAGTGTTACCTGTGCGTAGAGTTTCTAGTTCACTGGCGACTGTTGCGGTGTCTGCGTGTATTGTGCCTCTGATATCCCTCTGAACAGGTTTATCAAGTATATTGCTCAGAGTGTTTGTCACCCACTCTTCCAATAACATTTTCATAGCTGGTGGTGCTTCTCCTGCTGCGGATGTTGAGGCTCCCCTTTCGCGTGAGGCAGTCACGCTTTCGTGCGGGGGAGGTGAGGTATCTCTCTTAGGTGTAGCGCTCAGTGTCGTGTTTTCGTTATCCTCCCTACCGGCTTCGTTGATGAAATCTAGAAGGTTGTTTGTGACACCTGCTATTTCTTTTAATCGTGCGTCTCCCTTTCCTGCCATTGTCGGTTTTTGTAAGGCTAGGAAGAGGCGATTATCCCTTTCAAGGATCTAGATGAAACTAAAATCTTAGCTAAAGAAATCCCCACAGACGGCGCCAAATTGTTTGACCAAAAGATATTGAAACTTTTTCGATTAAATCAATTAGAGAAGATGACGAGGTAAATCTCAGCCAAGTATAATAAACTCTAGATTGAAAGATGCAAGGGATGAGCA
>NW_017685308.1:0-6907 GCF_001879085.1 Nicotiana attenuata | reverse complement strand
AGAGTACTGGTGAGCATATAAGGCTCCTGAGGTCTGGACGAGGTCGGAATACCACTGGCTGCTGGAAGAACTGAATGAACAGGGCGACTCATATAACCCCTACTATGACGACCTGCAGCTGGGGCACGGGCATCCGAATAATGGCCCGACTCTCGAGACCTCTTGGCCTCCCTCTCCTCTCTATCCCTAGCATGCATACCCTCAATCCTCCTAGCAATGCTCACTAACTGCTAATAAGAAATATCCATCTCCAACTCGCGAGCCATGCTAGACCTGATGCTGGGAATAAGCCCCTCAATAAACCGCTGAACCTTCTCGCGAACAGTAGAAACCAAGGTTGGTGCATGCTTAGCCAAGTTGGTGAAACGGACAGCATACTCCAAGACAGTCATAGTACCCTGGCGCAAACACTCAAATCTGCGCGCCAAGCATCCTTGTGACTTTGGGTAACGTACTCTCTCGTGAACATATCTGAAAACTGAGCCCAAGTCAGGGAAACTGCCTCATCCGGACTGTCTAACTTATAAGCACGCCACCACTGATAGGCGGCACCTCGAAGCTGGAAGGTAGTGAAGAAAACCCCGCTCGATCCTGATATACCCATGGTACAGAGGATACAGTAGCACTCCTCTAGAAATCCAAGAACATCATCTGAGGCTAGTCCGTTGAATGTAGGAGGATGATACTTCTCAAACCTCTCAAGCCTCTTCTGCTCCTCCTCTGAAGCTACTGCCCTCTCCTCGGGCTGAGCTGGGGCTACCGACTGTACAGGAATAATGACCTGATCAACATGCACTCGCTGCTTAGGAGTGCGGGCGGCAGGAGTCTATGATCCTCCCCCGACCTGAGATGTAGCTACAGCAAGGGAAGCAACCCTGCCTGAGCTAGAGTAGTGTACATAGTCATAAACTGCGCAAGAGTCTCCTGGAGTGCTGAAGTAGTGGTAGCTGTAGGCGTATCAGGTGTCTGGACTCCGGCTGGAACTGCTGGTGGCACCTCAGTGGCAGCTCGCGCGGGTGCTCTGGCTACACCACGTGCGCGTCCTCGGCCTCTACCCGGCCCCGGCCTCTGACGGCTCCAGTAGGGGGCACGGGTGCCTGATCATCTCGGGTAGCACGTGTCCTCACCATCTGTGAGAGAATAGAAGACAGAGGTATAGAATTGTGATATCAAAATCTCGCACGACAAGGAAATCAAATAAAGTGGAAATTTTCCTAACAGTTACATAGCCTATCGTAGATAAGTACAGACGTCTCCGTACCGATCCGCGAGACTCTAATAAACCGGCTTGTGATTCATGACTCCTATGAACCTAGAGCTCTGATACCAACTTTTCACGACCCCAGTTCGCCCTCCGTAAACTGTCGTGACGGCACCTAGTCTCTACGACTAGGTAAGCCTAACAATTTGCGAAAAAAGGAACAAAATGCGGAAAACTTATAAAAACTGAAGATAAACAAATATAGAAGTGTTTAAGATGTCGCTCGGCATGTACCAACACAAGATCTCAAAAATTGAACATTTCCCAAAACCCGGAATCCCATGAATCACAAGTTAAGAGATACATAAAAAGCTCTAACTCCAGAAACGTCTATCAACAAGGAAAAATACAGAAGGGCTAAACTAGTACAGAGAATAGAAAGGGACTCCTTGGTCTGCGGACGCGGCAGATATACCTCGAAGTCCCTACAAAAGCGCCTCGCCTCAAGGGTGATAAGACTGAGTGAGAGCACCTGGATCTGCATAAGAAAAACATGCGCAGAAAGGACATGAGTACGCCACAGCGGTACTCAGTAAGTGCCAAGCCTAACCTCGGTCGGGTAGTAACGAGGAAGGTCAGGGCCCTACTGAGGTTAGATGAAATACAAGGTATAATAGTGTAGAATAAGACAGTATAGTTAAGTACAACAATAAGGGGTAACACAGGATAGAAAGAACAACAACAGCTATAATAGAAACAAAATAATCACGGAAAGGAATACAGCTCTCACAGAGATAACAACCGGGGATCTCCCAGGATACCGTCCTGTAGTCCCCAAATATAAATATCCAGTGGATCTCCCGGGTGCGGTCCCGTAGTCCAACTCATAATGCGCGGGGATCTACCGAAATCCCGATCCGTAGTCCCAAATGTAAATACTCGGTATAGGGGGAATCTCCCGGAATACAAATCCGTAGTCCCAAAGTAAACATACAGGGAGGGATCTCCCGGGATACCGTCCCGTAGTCCCCAAAGTAAAAACACAGCAGCAACATGAAGAATACTCAATCAAATTCAAATTTCCATACCAAAGTAAAACGAGTATTTCTACCTAGCATGCCGCACATATTCCACATAAGGAAATTTGAGCAAGTAAAGCAATTAAGTCAATTAAACATGCTTCCCTCGGCTAATAGTAGGCTTAAATTACACGCAGTATGAACAAGGAAAAAGGAAATCATATTTATAGCTACTTAAGGAAAATGGATTTTCAACAATTAGCACAAGTACGCACTCGTCACCTCACGTACAAGGCATTTCAATTATCAACAAACCAAATCCTAAGGGGAGTTTCCCCTACACAAGGTTAGGCAAGCCATTTACCTCGAACTGGCTCAAAATCAACCCGAAACCACGTTCTTGCCACGAGTACTCGACTCCAAATGGCCCAAATCTATTCAATTCAATTGCATAATGTAAATAACACTTCAAGTAACTGATTCTACAAATAAATTCTAAGCTAATACGCGAAATTAGGTAAAATAACCAAAACGCCCTCCGGGTCCACGTCTCGGAATTGGGTAAAATATACATTTTCAAAATCCTCATACTCTCACGAGTCTAACCATATCAAAATTATCCAAATCCAATGTCAAATTCCCAATCAAAACTCGGAATTTAGGTCTAGGAACTTTCTCCAAATTTTTCCCCAATTTTCATCTCAAATCCAAAATTAAATGATAAAACTAACAATAGATTAATGGAATACAACTAGAAAGGGATAAGGAATTGTTACCCACTAATTTTCTCTTCAAAAATCTCCCAAAATTGCCCTCTCCCGAGCTCCCAATTAATTTTTCTAACTTTTGAACTAAACTCTCGTTCTGCCCTTTTTCCTGACCAGGGATTTCGCACCTGCGGTCCACCTACAGCTTCTGCGGTAGCGCGTCTGCGTTCTACCCTACCGCATCTGCGGTTCTCACATAAAAGCCTGGGACCGCACCTACAATCAAACATCCGCTTCTGCGGTTCCAGCTCTTATGGCCCAATTCCGCATCTGCGACCTACTGGGCGCTACTGCGAGCCCGCACCTGTGGTCCCCTAGCCGCAGGTGCGGTTATGACAGAAAACACAGCTTCAGCTTCCAACTCCAAATGCCTAACTCTCCGTCAACCATCCGAAATCATCCCGAGGCTCCCGGGACCTCAACCAAAAGCACAAACAAGTCATATACCACTATCCAAACTTATACCAATCCTTAAAACACCTAAAACAACATCGAAACATCAAATTAACCATGGATTCAAGCCTAGAAACTCTCAATTTACGCTTTCGATCAAAAAGTCTATCAAACCTCGTCCGAATGACCTGAAATTTTGCACACACGTCACATTCAACACTACGGAGCTACTCAAACTCCCGGAATTCCATTCTGACCCGATATCAAAATCTCACTATCCAACCGGAAACTTCAAAAATTCAACTTTCGGCATTTCAAGCCTAAATGAGCTACGGACCTCCAAAACACAATCCGAACATGCTCCTAAACCCGAAATCACCCAACGGAGCTAACGGAACCAACGGAATTCCATTCCGAGGCCATCTTCACATTGTTTCGAATACGGTCCAAATGCTAAAACTTAAATTCTCATTTAGGGACTAAGTGTCCCAAAACTCTCCGAAATTCCAAATAAATCCTCCCGGCAACTCACAATAGCAGAAACAAACATGGGGAATGCAGTTAATAGGGGATCGGGGCGTTAATTCTTAAAACGATAGGCCGGGTCGTTACAGTTTATAACAAACTCTGAAAACACGATGCTCAATCTCAAAATTCCTCTCGCCCATATCACCTACCATTAGTCACAAACGGATTTAGAAGAGAAAATACAACGACAGAGATATGTGTACGAAGAAGAAAATGGCATCGGAGATGGCCGTTGGCGGCCAATGAAAGTGGACGGAGCAAGTGAACAATGGGAGGCTTTGAGAAGTACCCTAAGGCAAGCCGTTATCGATTGTTAGATGGAATTTCGAATAACTGTTTGCATGAAAAGACTGCGAGTATATGGATGTTTGAGATTCGGCCCAATTTTTAGGGCTGAATAATTTGGCCAAATTTTAGGGTTTGTTCTTGAACAAAGACGATGGAGTTTGGGGCTGAGCAACTTGATTTTCTGTTAATATTTTCATTATAATTCAATGTATCTCGCTGTATTCCATGTATTTCATTGTATTCACTGTCTTTTTTTCATTGTATTTCAATGTATCCCGCTCTATTCTATGTATTTCATTGTATTCACTGTCTGGCCATATGCCATGAATGTATTCATATGTTTTTTTTAATTAATATAATTTATGTATTCAGATGTATTATATAATTTCTCTAAATATTGCTATGTTTTGGGGTATTTATCGGTTGAGAATCTTTTTTATAACTGGAAATACAAATTTTGTGTGTTGTAATTGAGTTTGTTGAGTTATATTAGGAGTCTATTATGTTAATTGATTCACTTTCCATTTAAAATCAGTATAATCCCCTGTTTCACGCCGTGAATACAGTTGAATGCAATAATCTATCCAGCTGTAATCCCATGTTTCACGCCATGAATACAGTCGAATACACTCGAATACAACAACTGATTAGCTGGACTTCCTGATTCACGCCTATATTTGCTACTGTATTCATGAATACATTAGCTTAAATACATGTAATACATCTTATAACAACAGAAAACGTATCTACCATCCGTAATATAGGAAATGGTATCTATAGATAGCTAATTACCACTAAAAGATAGTGCTTTATGAAAATTTCTGAATTTTTACCTCCTAAAGGTTAACACCTTATTTATTTTAAATAAATACCGTTTTAAAATATTATATTCTATAGATACCTTTTAATGTTTATAGCAAAATATCTAATTTTGGTTACCTCCTACTCCTAAGCCATTAAATACGCTATTGAGTTACACTATTGTCTTTTTCTCTCTACTTTGATACATGCCATTCTCTGAAAACACGATGCTCAATCTCAAAATTCCTCTCACCCACATCACCTACCATTAGTCACAAACGGATTTAGAAGAGAAAATACAACGACGGAGATATGCGTATGAAGAAGAAAACGACGTCGGAGATGGCTGCCGGCGGCCAATGAAAGTGGACCGAGCAAGTGAATACTGGGAGGCTTTGAGAAGTACCCTAAGGCAAGCCGTTATGGATTGTTAGATGGAATTTCGAATAACTGTTTGCGTGAAAAGACTGCGAGTATATGGATGCTTGAGATTCGGTCCAATTTTTGGGGCTTAATAATTTGGCCAAATTTTAGGGTTTGTTCTTGAACAAAGACGACGGAGTTTGGGGCTGAGCAGCTTGATTTTCTGTTAATATTTTTCATTGTAATTCAATGTATCTCGCTGTATTCTATGTATTTCATTGTATTCACTGTCTTTTTTTTCATTGTATTACTATGTATCCCGCTGTATTCTATGTATTTCATTGTATTCACTGTCTCGCCATATGCCATGAATGTATTCATATGTTTTTCTAATTGATATAATTTATGTATTCACATGTATTATATAATTTCTCTAAAGATTGCTATGTTTTGGGGTATTTATCGGTTGAGACTCTTTTTTATAACAGGAAATACAAATTTTGTGTGTTGTAATTGAGTTTGTTGAGTTGTATTAGGAGTCTATTATGTTAATTGATTCACTTTCTGTTTAAAAACAGTGTAATCCCCTGTTTCAAGCCGTGAATACAGTCGAATACAGTTGAATACAATAATCTATCCAGCTGTAATCCTATGTTTCACGCCATAAATACAGTCGAATACACTCGAATACAACAACTGATTAGCTGGACTTCCCTGATTCACGCCTATATTTGCTACTGTATTCATGAATACAATAGCTTAAATACTTCTAATTCATCTTATAACAAGATAAAACGTATCTAGAATCCGTAATATAGCAAATGGTATTTATAGATAGCTAATTACCACTAAAAGATAGTGCTTTATGAAAATTTCTCAATTTTTACCTCCTATAGTAAAGGTTAATACCTTATTTATTTTAAATAAATACCATTTTAAAAAATAATATTCTATAGATACGTTTTAATGTTTATAACAAAATATCTAATTTTTGTTACCTCCTACTCCTAAGCCACTAAATACGCTATTCAGTTACACTATTTTCTTTCTCTCTCTACTTTGATACATGCCATTCTCTTCCCATTCTCTGAAAACACGATGCTCAATCTCAAAATTCCTCTCACCCACATCATTTACCATTAGTCACAAACAGATTTAGAAGAGAAAACACAACGACGGAGATATGCGTACGAAGAAGAAAATGGCGTCGGAGATGGCCGCCGTCGGCCGATGAAAGTGGACTGAGCAAGTGAACACTGGGAGGCTTTGAGAAGTACCCTAAGGCAAGCCGTTATGGATTGTTAGATGGAATTTCGAATAACTGTTTGCGTGAAAAGACTGCGAGTATATGGATATTTGAGATTCGGCCTAATTTTTGGGGCTTAATAATTTTGGCCAAATTTTAGGGTTTGTTCTTGAACAAAGACGACGGAGTTTGGGGCTGAGCAACTTGACTTTCTGTTAATATTTTTAATTGTAATTCAATGTATCTCTTTGTATTCCATGTATTTCATTGTATTCACTGTCTTTTTTTTTCATTGTATTTC
>NW_017685307.1:4729-6908 GCF_001879085.1 Nicotiana attenuata | reverse complement strand
TTCCCATGTCTTAGTAGCAGGTTTCACAGGTCAACTTAAAGGATGGTGGGATACCCATCTTAGCGAGGAAGATAAGAACCAAATTCTCTTAAGTGTCCGAGTTGATTCCATGGGAGAACCAATCCTTAAGGATGGCCTTACCATTCCTGATTCAACCAACACCCTGATTTATACCATCATCAAAACATTCATAGGTATACCATCTCAACTGCATACAAGAAGGGCTCATTCCAACCAAATTCTTTGAAAGAACCAAATAAGGTCTTAGAGCTGCTAACGGCGGGAAACTAGGAATTAGCTTCAAACTCTCCAATGTTGAAGTTAGAACCTCCCTAGAAAATTCTCCATTGTCAGCCTCAGGTACATTCATATTAGTAAAAGACCCTACTAATCCAGTTATATTAGGAACTCCCTTTATCGAAGAGCTCATACCATTTATGGTAACAAAACAAGGGATTCTAATCGAACGCATAGGAGGTAGAACCTTTCTTCCTTTCGATAGACCTCCAATGGCAAAGTTCTTGTTTACCATAAAAAGTAAAGAAGCCCAGATCAATTTTCTCAAAGAAGAAGTAGCGTTCCAAAGGTTACAACAGCAGTTTCAAAATTCTTCTCTCCAATCCAAGATAAAAATTTTAGAAACCAAAATCCAGGAAGAACTTTGTGCTGATTTACCTACAGCCTTTTGGAATTGCAAGAGACACATTGTTAGGCTCCCTCACGAACCTGACTTTGATGAAAAACAATACCCCNNAAATTAACCCTGTCAGAACAGGATCCTTCAACTGGCGTCAGCCCCAAAGACTTTACTATTCTAGAGCTACCCATCCTGATGTAGCCTTAGAAGAGAGACCCAATGTTATGCAAAACAACTATAATGCCAATAATATCTATGAATGGAACATAGATGGTTGTTCTGAATATAATATTCTAGCCAAATTACAACAAATGACTATGGTAGCCACTGCATACCGAACTTCTCATAACTGTTCTGACCAGCTTACTACCCATGTCTTAGTAGCAGGTTTCACAGGTCAACTTAAAGGATGGTGGGATACCCATCTTAGCGAAGAAGATAAGAACCAAATTCTCTTAAGTGTCCGAGTTGATTCCATGGGAGAAGCAATCCTTAAGGATGGCCTTACCATTCCTGATTCAACCACACCCTGATTATACCACTATCAAAACATTTCATAGGTAGTCCAGGTATCTTTAGGGAAAGATCTTCTGAGATACTTAAACAACCTTAAGTGTAAAACCCTTTCTGATTTCAGATGGTATAACGGATTCCTTTACTTACCCGAATCTACAAAAAAACCTGACGAAAAATCTCACATATTGGAAAGAAAAATTCCTAGATGGTCTACCTAAGACTCTTAGAGATTTAGTTAAAGAAGAACTCGAAAATCAACATTCTGGTGATATTATTCCTTTACGAGAAAATCACCTATGGCCAACTCACCAGTCTCATTCAACATGTTGCTATCAAAATCTGTCGACATGATAAGATATTGAGGCAATTAGCCAAAGATAGAGCACAGACTCGCCGAGATCTAGGTAGTTTCTGTGAACAATTTGGTTTACCACCTTGCAGCAAAAAGCCTTACAAGAGACGAACAACCAAGGATATGGAGATTACAAAATATAGGTCTTCTGCCCCAAGTTCAGGAAGACCAAACCATTTTCTTCTAAATCCAAAACCTTTCCCAGTAAAAATAAACCAACAAACTTCCAAACTCCCAATTCTGGCAAATGTTTCAAATGCAACAAACCGGGCCATATAGCCAAATACTGCAGGTTGTCTAACAAAGTTAGAAATCTTGATTTAGATGAGTCTGTCCTTAACCAGATCGAACAACTTTTATTAGAAGATAGCGACACATTTGATGTTGCTGATGATGAACTTGAACAGCAATTTAACCAACTCAAAGATGATGACACAAATTCATCTTCATCCCAGTCTAGTCAAGAGGAACCTGCAATTAATGTTCTCTCCAAAGAACAAGATCTTCTTCTTGAAATAATAAGCAATCTCCAAGATTCTGAGCAAAAGAAGTATTATCTCGAGCAATTCAAACGAACAATAGATAAGCCTTCCACATCTTCCTCTAATGTCTTTACCAATCATCCTCAAGTTGCCAATACTTACAATATTACTGATATCCTCAGTAGATTCCCT
>NW_017685307.1:0-1151 GCF_001879085.1 Nicotiana attenuata | reverse complement strand
CAGCAAATACCCATACTCCTCCAATTTTCCCACCGATTTCATATCCCATGGATATACTCCCAGAAGTTTTCCTTCCACAAGCCAGAAGGACATAAAGGACTACCGTGGTTAGCCCTCCAAGGACACTGCAAATGGTATAAAATGTGGGATTCGTCCGAAGCCTATGTACCTGCGGTAGACAAGTGGTTTCTAGCCCATTCGCAGTATCTAGCTATAACAGATGCTGCTCAAATTTTATTTTTACAACAAAAGTCTATTGCAAGTGCACAACTAGCCGGTTCCAGCAGCAGGCTTGATTTTATTCAGCAAATGGAGCAAATTCTTGATACCCTCAAGACACAAATTCCAGGTCAACAAAATCAAGCATCTTTGTCTGACAAATCATCAGAGGAAGAAGAAGAAGAAGAAGAAGAAGAAGAGCTTGATTTAATATTCTGAAAAATTAATCATAAATTACATCAACATGACATCACAATGACATCACAGCTGACATCATCCATGACATCAGCTAGCACTTACTCCTAATGACATCATGAATGACATTAGAAAACATTATGTAATTTTTACTTTTTTTTTGGCTATAAATAGCTCCCCATATCACTTGTAAGACACACCTTACACTACCACTTGAGAAAGAATTCTCTTCCTCTCTCTAGAATTGGTTAGAGCTCTCTCTCTACTATACTAATATAAGTTTTAACTTGTATTATCAATTTTTTCGTTTCAATAATATTCAAGTTTATATTTATTTTACTCTTGCCCAAGTTTACATTTATATTACTCTGCATTATGGTCGGTTAAACCGCCTATTTACTTTATCGTATTTCATTTACATGGTCGCTCTGCCCTATAAATTTAATTGCTTGCACTCTAACTGTATCTTCTGCCGGTTTAATTATCTTGTTATTTGCTTCCTGTCCTTGCACCCATTTAATTTTTCCCTAATCTTTTACGGTGCTTCGCTTCCGGTATATATATATATATACATATACAATGAGACTCTTTAGTTACTTCCGCAATTATTTCCGCTTGTTTAAGTTGTTTACTCGTAATCATTGAATGGTAAAGGAAGCTAGTTAATAACACTCTAACGTTGGCTTGCCTAGCAAGTGAGATGTTAGGCGCCACACGGTTCCGAGGGTGGAAATTTC
>NW_017685306.1:2074-6909 GCF_001879085.1 Nicotiana attenuata | reverse complement strand
CATGCTCCTAAACGGTCCAAAAACCACATCAATAAGCAAGATCTAAACATATGCAACTCCAATCGTTACAAAATTCAATTGAAATCGTTACTCAATCCCAATATCACTTTAGTCTAATTCACTTTCATTTATAGCCCACAAATCCCACGGCCTATTATTTCTCGTCAATTCTCCAACTTATATTCTTGTATCTTAATTTCGTAACTCTTCTTTTACCAAAAGAGTATCTTAAGACTTAATTCACCTTCATGTTATCAACTACATGGAGCAATTGCTCAAAACACAGTAAATTCCGTTAAGGTTACACACCATAAAAATGATATATCATCCACAAAATATTTAATTTAAACTCAGACGATTTACACAAAATTAAGCATATGAACACAGAATCATACCACGAGCAAAGTAAAGAGCATCAGCTTACATAATCAGTCAAATAAAATTATGGGCATACAAGGTCAATAAAATCGGAGAGTGTTAGGACATGGACCTCAAGACAAAAACTAACAGAGCAAAACGAAAATTCATCCAAAAGCTCAAATCGTCACAAATTCATGTTTCACTCGATTCTTAATTTTCACCTTTTCGAACTTGTTAATTTCAGGCGAAGACAAATTCAATAAAATGAAGAGTGTCCATTGACTGTCATTAATCAGTGAAATTCCGAAATAGTAACCGATTACTTATTCAATTTCAGCAACTAGGCTTGACATAATTACTGGAACAAATACATCCATTCGATAGTCACATATCAATGGATCCACAGGATCACACCAAGCAGTAACACCACATATGTATGAGATCAACAGGAAATAATAGATAGGAAAGGGGATGGACCTTAAATAGAATTTATTATTCAAAAACTCGGGCTGTTTTGAAGCTCACAAGCAATAAGATCACGAACAGAAACTCAGCAGGCAACGGACTGATCGAACTTCATCGGAGTAACTCGTATCACGCCGACGGACTCGAACTCTGCTCAACCTCAATCGAACCCCGTAATTTTTGAAACGAAAAATAAATCAAAATGACCCAAAAGAAACGAAGCAGCCGTAGCAGCAACAAAATCGAACAAAACGGCAACTAGACTTCGAACATAAACCAGACTGAATTTGCTCAGCGCGAATGGAAACAATGACTCTGAATCTCGATGGCAACTAGTGAACGGCAACGAATTCGAATCTACTTTGTTTTGGAGAGGTTGGTGAGTTGAGTGAGGATGGCTGATTTTTCAAAGGGAAAAGGGAATCTGTTCACTACATCCGAAAATTATCAGAAAATGGGATCGTCACCTCTGTCCCTTCGCACTCTGTTTTTCATTCTATCCTCTCACTGTTCATTCACTCTCTATACATGTATGCGTATTTTCGGGCGAATTTCAGTGGAAAAGGGCTGGGGTGCAACGGATTTGAGAGGAAGGAGTTGGGGTGGCTGCTATTGGTTCTCTAATGGTGATGAAGAAGAGGAACGTTGGGGGGTCTCTGTTTGTGCCTTAGCCCTGAAGAAGATGAAGGGCAGGGGTCCTTTTTTGTTCTCTTCTGCGGCTGATAGCCAAAGTGTATATACCTTCTATTGTGTATCTCCCCCGATAGCTCTTAGGTCTAGGGGTCTTTATATAGTTTTATTAGGGTTTTAGGGTATTGGGCTTGGATTGTTATGGGCTAGCTCCAAAGATTAGACTTAAAAATGGATCGTTTGAGCCCAAATTTTATTTTTTCTCCGTGAACAAGACTAAAATACTATCTTATTTACTAATTAATCCTACTTAAATAAATAAGACTAACCGTTAAAACAAACATATTTTTTGGTATTTTTTCAAATATCATACTAAAAGATAAAAAAAATGGAATTAGATTAAAATTATCGCAAAAAATTAAATAATATTCCTAAAAATAAAGTGGAACTATTTTTGTATTTTTTTTGAATTTTATGTAAAGTAGATAAATTAAAAGTAACTAGATAAAATGTTAATTAGCTAAATAAAGAAAATATTTTTGTAATTTTTATTTTTGTGACGAAATAAAGTAAAAGAGTCAAAATTAGTTGAAATAGTGATATTAGGCCTAAACTAAATATCTACATGCTAAAATGTGAAAAATCTTGGGGAGGTTGGGGAGGGTCAAAAATCACATGTCTACAACCCCATACTTCTTTAAGCACACTTACGTCAAGAGCCACCACTTATCAAGAATTATTTTTCTTCACAACAATCCAACTATTTTGTTTTCAATTCAAGTGGCTCTTCCTTTTTCAAAACAGTGCACCTTTCTCCTTATTTCATTAGTTCCACTCAAAAGCCAAACCAACCACCCCACACTTTAACTTTTACAAAGTTCATAAATAATTCAAGTGCTCATGAGAGGTTACAATGGTTCAAATAGATGGTTAATTCCAACGAATGGGTAAGGCTTGTAATGTGGTTGCCAAGAAACAGGATTATAGGCTCAAAGAGGTTAACTAAGATACATAACAATTAGGCAGGTAAATATACATATCCGGCTCAACAAAGAAACGCCTATATCACTTCCAAGATTGAACAAAACTACTATTTCGCTTTGCAAACACACAGGGCAAGTTCTAGGCATCAAATGCAATGCACTGAATAACGCAAAACCTTACACACACATGGCACATAACTCACTCAGGATTGGATTCATAGACACTCTAGTCAAAGCAGTTAAGCAAAGTTAAGATAATACAATTTAAGGTACTTATACAAGAGTCAAAAATTGAGCCTAAGCATCACAACCAAAGTACTCACTATTCTCAAGGCATAACAACGTCAAGAGATATTGCTTCATTTCAAAACAAAACACAATGGCTCCTATTCCCAAAAAAACCAACTACCCCGGTTCAAATAAAACCCTTGGAAAAGAACCGTGGTTTAAAGAAAAACCAAGGGGTAATTGCTACACTACCTAACAAAACAAAAAATCTTTTTGGTATTTTCTTTAGACTTACTTCCCTCAAGAAAACTGTCTAGAAGATCCGTCATCAGGAAAAGTCCAATCTTTTTTAAAAAAAAACACAGCTAAAGTAGCATGAAAAATCACCCAGACAATCTCCTCACCCCACACTTAAAATTATGCATTGTCCCCAATGCACACCCATACATACAATAGGGTAAAAGAAACTCCCTGGTAGGCCAAAGGCCGAAGCACTAGCAGTTCATGGGGTACTCAGACTTCTCCCAAGCTTGGTCCTTCGTGTGGGTACCTCACACTTAGTTCCAACTATTTGGTTTGCTGATGCATCCTTCCAATACCTTTGCTTTCCATGCTCCTAGAAAATAAAAAAATTGACACTACAAAAATAATATAATAAAAAAAATATAAAAAACTAAAATAAAAGAAAGCAATAAAGCTGGGTTGCCTCCCAACAAGCGCTTGATTTAACGTCGCGGCACGACGCGAATCACTTTTTGCCTCCACCTCGAGCTTATGAATTGAACCCCCAATTTGGCATCAAGTTTTCGGCTATGCTCCAGGGGTGGAGGAACAAATCTAATTGTTCCAAGCAACCATTGTACTATTCTACACTTCTTGGCTTTTAGATGAGGTATGTAGTCCTGTCTTTCTGGTAAGAAAAATTCCAGAATATAGGCACCTTGTTCTTCATTCCTTGACTTCTCAATCGGCTCGGATGACTCTATTTTCATATCGTCATCCAAGCACAATGTAGAAAAAGGTTTGGAGTGAGGACCAATGCGCTCACACACATGAACTTCAGGACTTTCAGCATCCTCAACATCAATGATACTAGAGTCAACAAAATTTGTATCCTCAATGTCCTTGGCTGACTCTAGTCTCACTTCTTCAACATTGACATCTTCAAATTCTAGTTGGCTAGGTTGTTGATGTTGTGCTTTGACCTCCCCAATTAACACCTCAAATTCATGCTCTTCTTGGCTACTATCATCAATATTGGATTGTTGAGCATTAAAAGCTCCAACCACTTGACTCAATTGAGCCTCCAACTTGCGAATAGTTGCCTCTTGCCTTTCTATGTGCAATTGTTTCTCATTGTTTTGTTCCAGAAGACACTTTAGCATATCCTTGATCTCCTTCAGGTTCGCATTCCCAGGTTCTTTGTTCCTATTAACTTCACAAGAAAAGGTGGAACCATCGTAGTAAGGGGTTGGGGGAAAATAAGAAATATAAGCACAACCATGAAGGTGACCATTTTTACCACCACACACATCACACACATTCCACAAATAAGATTGAGTTGGTGCACATAACTCGCTCTCAGGAACGTTTTGAAAATTTTGCCACGGGTGGTTTCCTTTACAATATGTATGGAGATCAATAGTAGAATTATCTACACCTAAATTCCCATAATTCCAAGATGTCATGTTTCTCAAATCAACAGTTATAAAAAAAATACCAAGAAAAAACAAAACAAAATAAAAGTTCAAACTTGAACCCTAGCAATATATACAGCTACAACTACACCATTAGTTCCCCGGCAACGACGCCAAAATTTGATCACGCCCAACTATGCCTTATAAAAAGGACAATGTGGTCGTTGCAAATATAATCCGGTTTACACGTCCGGAGTCGAATCCCACAGAGAACTAAGATTTAGCTACAGCTGTTCACTATCACCAAGAAGACAAGCTTGAACAATTCCTAACTTATAGATATTAAGATTCTTCTGTTTAACTAATTAACTAACAAATTAAAATATTAAATTAACAACTAACGATACTGAGGGTTAGAGAAAAGATTAAGGAGGTCTAGAGTTATGATTTCCCCAATTGTCGGAATCCTTCCCGCTATGTCTTCTATAATTTCGCCTAAGTATTCTCTACCGATCATGAGCACTCTTATTAC
>NW_017685306.1:0-252 GCF_001879085.1 Nicotiana attenuata | reverse complement strand
GCGTACATAGCCTTGATTTAATGACGAAGGCGCATAGCCTGAGTCTTGGTTTAACCGTAGTTGAACTTCTTGGCGAAAGCGCATAACCTTGATTTAATGGCGAAGGCGCATAGCCTGAGTCTCAGTTCAACTGTTGTTGAACTTTGTCAATTTCGATGGCGAAGGCGCATAGCCTGAGTCTTGGTTTAACCGTAGTTGAACTTCTTGGCGAAGGCGCATAGCCTTGATTTAATGACGAAGGCGCATAGCCTG
>NW_017685305.1:0-6909 GCF_001879085.1 Nicotiana attenuata | reverse complement strand
CATCCCCGCACTCAACTAGCCAAGAACTTCCATTGATCCCATCTAGAAGAAAAGTCATTACACATCCCGTACCTCTCATATTCGTAGAAAATGCACCACTCCAGCCACGGTAGAAATCAACAAGAACTCTCCCAATTCCGTTTGCACAAATTAAACTGCCAGGACTGAATCCTTCTAACTAGACCAAGCTAAGCAAGCCATCAAAGCCCATGAGCATTATTGCAAAATACCTGTAAGAACCCACTACCTCGAACACATACAAAGAATTGATCATATCCTTACCATACCGATTCGGTCTACTATCAAGCTACTCCATCTATCTACATTTCCTTCTGATTCATTTTCAACTTGATGCTCCCTCTTGTTGTAGTACCACAATCTCTCAACCCAGGTTTACTTCACGAGACCCAAACATAACTCCACGCTGTCTAATACCCATGAGCCGGTATGCCCCCTTCTGCGGCCCAGGCCTTTTGGCCAACCTCCGCTTCTACGCTTGCCTTGCCGCTTTTGCAGCATCGCACCTGCGGCCCTTTTTGCGCAGGTGCGATTACACCAGAACTCAGGCCCTTCAGCAACTCAACAAATCTCCAAATTGATCCGTGGACCATCCGAAACCACCCCGAGNTCCTCATCCCAATACAACCAAGCAATTTCCTTCTCTATGCGCCGAGCATCATTTACCAACAACACTCTAGACATTCCGTGATTCTCATACTCTATGAAGCATAATATAACCTTTGTCAAACTTTTCCTTTATTCTAGTCGTAGCTAATTCACTTGCACGCCCCAAACTGGAACTAACATAGCACCTAATCGTGCATTCCACTGCTGCTCACAGCAGACTCCCCCACTTGGCTCGAAGCCAAAGATCAAGACACACTCAATAACTCATAACACTTTTACTCTATTGATGCCACAATAACATAGTGAGATTAAACTCAAATCATTTATAAGTTGTGAAAACACAGATCATCCCGTACTGTAACTCTTTTGCAATTCTCGCATTCATTCCCTAATAGTTATGCCCACTCTCTTAAGCGACCCGAAATTCCAAATTTCAACACATACTTTTCACTTGCACATGAGATCTCCTAATATACACATAAGGATCACACCATTTCAGGACACTTCGCAGGAGATAACCCACCTGCTTCGCTTCAATATAACATTTCTGTATACCTTCCACCGCCATACACCGCCACTTAGTCTTCCTGAGTCTTAACTCATACCGCAACATAAAATTTATTTCACGGAACTCTCGACTGGAAACATGAAAAGGTTCTTCACGCGCCCATAACTCGGAGTTACACATCCCATCACAATGGAAATCAAACACTTAATAGTTCATCTACTATCCAGCAGACCTTCCTCGTCACTTCCAAGTCACATAGATACATCTCGTAGTACTAATACACTCTTTACATAGCTACCCAGTCGTCACTTCCACTAATAGGGACAATACCGAACATATAAGTTCAAAACACTTATTCACACAATCACCACGTCGTGCTCAAGCCATAGGCAAAGATCCGGCCTCATGTCCTCCGGACTGGCCCCAACATCAACTCACAAGAATCACATCTCGCCCCTCGATCGGGGAATCACAAGCCATCAAGGCACATCTGATACTGAGCGCTCATACGCGCATACGAACGCGTGGAAGGAATTTCAAGAGTTTCTTTTCAAGCTGAATCAAGGACGCACGATAAGAATTCAAGAATGTGAAGTTTTACTAAAGGTTCTGCAGCCTCTCGAGGATTAATACAGACGTCTCCGTACCGATCCACGAGACTCTACTAATCCTGCTCATGACTCGTGAGACCTAGTAACCTAGGCTTTGATACCAACTTGTCACGACCCAAACCCTGCACTGGTCGTGATGGCGCCTCTTGTGAAGACGAGGCCAGCCAACTAACCCAACTCGTCTTTTCAAAAATAATTTAAACATGAATAACAGTCAAAATGTGGCTTAATAACATTAATTAGCGGAATTACAACCCCACACAGCCCTAATCGGGGTGTCACAAGTCACGAGCATCTATCAGAATGTAAATCCACTACAAGGTCTCTAAAATACAAAACCGAAATAACGAACAGAAGAGAGGAAAATGGTGCTGCGAACGCTGGCAGTCACCTCCTTAACTCATATAACTCTGCCTCTGATCAGCCAAAACTCGCTACCGGCTGAATAGATACATGCATCTGCACACGAGGTGCAGGGAGTAAAGTGAGTACCCCAACTCAGTGAGTAATAAGGGTAAATAACAACTGAGCAGTAAGAAATCACGTAAAGCAAACCATCATGCTATATAGGAGCAGTGTAAAACCCTTTCAGAAAAATAGTGAAGCTGTGAAATCTTTAGAAAATATCTTAGCTCAGTTTAAAACCTCTTTTGAAAATGACTTTTTCAACAGTATGCAAACGAATGCAATTCAAATAGTGCAGATAAGCACAAAAGTCCGCCCCTCGGGCACCACACTCAATTAACAGATAATGTCAGGCAATCCGGTAGATATCTCATGAAGTAGCTCAACAACAGGTAAGGCAAGCAAATAAAATAAAGTAAACCCACAAAACAGTACTAGTACCGCTGCGGCGTGCAGCCCGCTCCACATATTGCTGCGGCGTGCAGCCCGATTCGTTTATCGTCGATGGCGCTCACTGGGGGTGTGCAGACTCCGGGAGGGGCCCCATACGGTCCAAGCGCAGTAATAAGCCATCTCGTGGCATCAACTAGGCCCTCGACCTCATATCAATATCAATATCATACCGCTACGGCGCGCAGCCCAATCCCATACTCAGTCCAAAAATCACATAAGTCCCTCGGGCACAATCATATAGAAATATTCAGCCCAAACTTCACTAAAAATATTAATTAAGTTTCAAGTTTCAGAAAAGGTGGCTGAGTTTCAAAACAGTATCAAATACTAGGACTGAGTTCAATGATATGCACAAATGGTAAAAAACCAGTAATAACAATCCCTGAAGGATTCAATCAATTGGCACGAAGCCCAAATATAGCAATCAGCTCAATTAAAATGATAATAAGTGAATTTCAGTCAAATACGCAGTATATTCATCTACCGGGACGGACTAAGCCACAATCCCCAACGGTGCTCTACCCCATGCTCGCTATCCGGCGTGCAAGTCACCTCAATATAGCACTACGATGTGCAGAAATGGGGTTTCAAACCCTCAAAATATCATTTACAATCATTACTCACCTCGAACCGGCGAAATCTCTAGCTCGCGACGCCTTTGCCTCTCAAATCGACCTCCTCGCGCGTCGAATCTCCAATCAATCCCAGTCGAAATCCTCTTCAATTCCCGTCCAAAAGCTCTCAAGGATGCTCAAAAATGGTGAAAATAGGGCTTAGCTCGCGGATGAAATATTTATTAAAACCCTTCTGTCCAGTGATAATTTCCTCTATGCAAACGCGCGACCCTTCTCGCGTTCGCGATGCACAAAAATTGCTTCTGACAAAAATACCCTTCGCGAACGCGGTTACCCTCATGCGAACGCGAAGCTCTGGACCCCTAATCTACGTGAACGCGACTACCTTCATGCGAACGCGAAGGGCAACTGCCCTGGGACCTAATTCCTTACACGCGAACACGGACCTTCTCCCGCGAACGCGAAGCAAAGACCTCTTTACCCTTCGCGAACGCGTGACGTCTTATGCGAACGCGAAGGTAAAATTCTTGGCCTCCCACATTCCTTCTACACGATCGCGACCAGCCCCTCACGAACGCGAAGTTCAATACTTCTTCAACAGCTGATGAACAATTTTGGCAACACTTCAACTTGGAAAATGGTCCGATTGACCACCCGATACTCACCCGAGGTCCCCGGGACCTCAACCAAAAGCACCAACACACCCTATAACATCATTGAAACTTATTCCAATCATTAAAACACCTCAAACAACACCAAAACTATCGAATTACATCGGATTCAAGCCTATGTTTTTCTAAAACTTCCGAAACACGCATTCGATCAAAAACCCAACCAAAATACCTCTGAATGACCTGAAATTTTGCACACACATCACAAATGACATATCGAAGCTGCAGAAACTCTCGGAATTCCATTCCGAACCTCGGATCAAAATCTCACCTATCAACCGGAATTCGCTAAAATACAAACTTCGCCAATTCAAGCCTAATTCTACACCGAACCTCCAAAACCAATTCCGATCACGCTCCTAAGTCACAAATCACCTAACGAAGCTAACAAAATTATAAAAACTCTGATCCGAGCTCATATACAAATAAGTCAACTCTTGGTCAAACCTTTCAAATTTAAAGCTTTCAACTGAAACTGTTCTTTCAAATTCATTCCAAATTTTCCTGAAAACCAAAACCAACGATCTACATTAGTCACAATACATAACACGGGGCAAGTCATGCCCGAGAACTGGCGATCAAAGTGCAAAGCTCGAAATGACCGGTCGGGTCGTTACATCCTCCCCCACTTAAACACATGTTCGTCCTCGAATGTACCCAGAGTTGTTCTAAAAGCCAACCACTCGCTGAATAACCTTACCATGCACATACCTGGGGGTGATCCCACGTCACCCTATCTCATATAGGTCCGATAACACATTGTAACTGATATTTCACCATCCAATCCAGCCCATAAGCCATAGAACCACATTTCACTTTCCAAAATCATACACAAGATTAGAACCTCACATCTCTATTCAGAATAAGCCCGAACCAGCTATAATAACCCCTGCCTGCAACCTCAAATGCAATTATCTGATATACCACGTAACTAGAGATAACTTCTATTCACAGCAGCTGCACACAACACCCGAATACCGGTAGAAAACCTCCTATCAACTAAAGTCACATTCCAACACTTCCATATACTGCCAATGATAAATGAAACACACAATAAATCACAACCATTTCTCAAATCAACCATCCATAAGGTTACTTCTCCTTTGGCAAGGACCATAGCAAATTTTTGAACTGAACCTCGATATTTATCCTTCCAACAAGTTGAAATCAAATCCGTTCGTATTCATTAATGACCCCAACGATCACCTCGAATCCCACACCTCTCTAGTAACATGACATATCAATACAGGCCTATGCCACAACTTACATAATTCGCGCACCAATAAGAAACGGTCTGAATACCCTCAAATCATGAAAATGACCCCCAGACGAAAGAGTTATACCTCAAGATCATCAGTACCATCACAACACAAAGCTGAGACCCCCTCTCACATCATAGAAATAGAACACGTGAATCTACCCCGAAAGGTCATGTTTCCACGTAGCCTCGCTACAATGCACGATCCTATCCAAACATTGTTACAAATGAAACACCTCGAGTCACTATGATCAAAATCGAGAGCCACACACAATTTGATGTCGGGAACCGAAACAAATCATTACACCCACGGTGAAACAAGTAAAACATACCAGGCAAACCCGATAGAACATATCCGATACGCCATTCATCGAGCAACTCCCAATTACTCTTCCCGCTCGACTTCCATTATGAAATTCCGATAGAACTGCACCATAGGTGCCTATAACCAACACATCGTAATGTCTCACAACACTGAGAGATAATTCATAGATCCCCCTGATTGCTAATAGCTCATTAACAACCGAATCAACATATCCCTCGCCAGCAGCAACTCGAAGTCAACAAGCCACCTCGATGCCGGACACATATCCATATAGGTCTCCCAACGGACTACACATCAACTCTAGTTACCCACAATAGATAAATAATCCTTCGAAGGTTCACAATGACTGAATCATAGCTCATACTAACATCTGACTATAACTTACCCACATCTTTGTCATCTACAACCACGAGCTAACCTATATATGAGAACTTCCAATCTCCAAGTCCATAAAACACACGAATTACCATATTTGATCCCAATTTCGCCACTCGCATATATAACTCACCTCTAGTACTCAATCATTCCACGAGAGATACTCTAATATTCTTCTGTGCTGCCAAGCAGACTCAAATATCAGCAGCCGATCTGACAAAAAGTGCTGCAATACTACCGAAGTACTATCAACTTAATCACATTACCCTTTTTCTGAAACCTATACTCTCGTCAAATCACTTCCAAATAACAATACCATTTCCTTAACCATCTGAGGCTACCAGCTGCCAAAGAGTGTTATGAACTTCCTTTCAGAACTGAACTGAAACCTCATACACGCAAATCTCGATCCTCCACAACATACCGCCTATACCACACCATCCAAGGATAACAGGAAAACTTTTATCTCCCTTCCAAGCCACAGACATCTACGCACTCAACTAGCCAAGAACTTCCATTGATCCCATCTAGAAGAAAAATCATTACACATCCCGTACCTCTCATATTCGTAGAAAATGCACCGCTCCAGCCACGGTAGAAATCAACCAGAACTCTCCCAGTTCCGTTTGCACAAATTAAACTGCCAGGACTGAATCCTTCTAACTAGAACAAGCTAAGCAAGCCATCAAAGCCCATGAGCATTATTGCAAAATTCCTGTAAGAACCTACTACCTCGAACAAATACAAAGAATTCATCATATCTTTACCATACCGATTCGGTCTACTATCACCCAATTTAGCCAGACAGTGAATGACTATCAAAGCAAGATCTATTGACAACTCACCACAAACAAAGCCCAATTGAAATTGAAGGTACCTCAGAAGAAAGGCTGACATGATATTGGCATAGGGAAGCAGATGAAAGTACTCAACTACTTCAGTAGTGGACCAACTACCAGAACTCTTTTTCACCAACGGACCCTGTAAACTACAGAGATAACAGTTATCACTTTTCTTTTCTAGCAGCAAAAGGTACCAGAATATATGAATTAATGCTACTGACAATTATTTAAGCAATTACGCCTTTTGACTTCACCTAGT
>NW_017685304.1:0-6910 GCF_001879085.1 Nicotiana attenuata | reverse complement strand
CTGAATCTGCACACAAGGTGCAGGGAGTATTGTGAGTACTTCCAACTCAGAAAGTAATAAATATAAATAAAGTCTGAGGATCAGAAATCCTAAATAAACACAAAGTAAAGCTATAAATACAACAACGTGGACCAATAGCATAATACAGTAAACATTAAAACAGTTATAATAAAGTCACACCAGAAGGAGAATAAATAACAAGTAAATATGCAATGCAACACATAAACCAGTACCTCCAGTACCCCGCTGCGGCCGTGCAGCCCGCTCCATTTATTTAACGTCGACGGCGCTCACTGGGGGTGTGCAGACTCCGGGAGGGGCCCCTTACGGCCCAAGCGCAATAATAAGCCATCTCGTGGCATCAAACAGGCCCTTGGCCTCATATCAATATCGTTATAATACTGCTGCGGCGTGCAGCCCGATCCCATACTCAGTCCAAAAATCACGCAATAGTACAAAAATATTCAGCCCAAACTTCATTTAAAAATATTAACTTAATTTCTAATTTAAGAAAATGGCTGAGATTTCAAACACAGTATTAAATACCAGGACTGAGTTTAATATTTATAAATATGGTAGGAAACCATTAAAATAATCCCTGAAGGATTCAAGTAGTTGGCACGAAGCCCAATTATGACAATTAATCCATTTTTATAAGGATATTACAAATCTACAATCAAATAGGTACCAATTTTATTAAGCAGGACGGACCAAGTCACAGTCCCTGGCGGTGCTCTACCCCACGCCCATTATCCGGCGTGCAAGTCACCTCACATAGCACTACGATGTGCGAATTCGGGGTTTCAAACCCTCAACACAGCATTTACATTTATTACTAACCTCAAGCCGGCCAGAGTCCTAGCTTGCTATGCCCTTGCCTGAATTCACCTCTTCGCGCGTCGAATCTGACCAAAACCACAACGAATACGTCACAATATGCTAAGGGAATACAACCCAATTGAAAAGACTCGAAAAACATCGAAAATCACGAAGTTGGCAAAACCCGAGCCCCGGGCCCACTTCTCGAAAAATTATAAAATTCACATCACCGGATTCCTCGTCTCGCCGCGAGTCTATACATATAAAGAACACAGAAATCAGAGTCCAAATGACCCGTCAAATTCCCATTTTTGTTCTCTTAGGTTTCAAGCGCTAAACCGCCATTTTTTACCCTAATTCCTTGAGTTTTCAGTCTAATTTCATGTGTTTGCACCATAGAATCGTGTTTTTGGGTTAGAAATTCTTACCTCAATGAAGTCCCTTGATTCCTCTCCTCCAACTCGCCCAAATTCTCCAAGTCCGAAGTGAAAATATGAAACCCTTTCAAAAATTCGCGAAGGGAAATAAAAACTATTCTGACCAGTTATTTCCGCATCTGCGGCTCCATGGCCGCATCTGCGGCTCCCGCTTTTGCAGTCAATGCACCGCTTCTGCGGACATATCCGCTTCTGCGATTTAACATCCGCTCCTGCGCCTCCCGCTTCTGCGGACAAATTAACGCATCTGCGGATCCCCATAAGAGCTGAAATACCGCATCTGCGGTCCTCCTGTCGCATCTGCGACTCCGCAGATGCGGTCACCAATTCCGCACCTGCGGTCCCTGCCGCTTCTGCGTCTCTCCTCTCGCTTCTGTGGTCCCAATTCCGCAGAAGCGAAAATACCAGAAGCAGCACATGGTCTGCAATCTCTTGAGTTCAAAACTTCCCGTTAGCCATCCGAAATCACCCTGAGGCCCTCGGGACCTCAACCAAAAATACAAGCATGATCCAATACCTTATTCAAACTTGCTCCAATCATTAAAACACCTCAAACAACACTAAAACCATCATTTCTCATTGAATTCAAGCCTAAGTTCTTCTAAAACTTCCGAAACACGCATTCGATCAGAAACCCAACCAAAACACCTCCGAATAACCTGAAATTTTACACACACATCCAAAATCACCTAACGAAGCTACTGCAACTCTCGGAATCTTATTCTGACCCCCGGATCAAAATCTCACCTACCAACCGGAATTCGCCAAAATACTAACTTCGCCAATTCAAGCCTAATTCTACACCGAACCTCCAAAATCAATTCCGATCGCACTCCTAAGTCACAAATCATCCCCCGAAGCTAACCAAATCATCGGAATTCAAATCCGAGCCCTCTAACACAAAAGTCAACATCCGGTTGACTTTTCCAACTTAAGCCTTCTTAAAAGAGACTAAGTGTCTCATTTCTATCAAGACCATTCCAAACCAGCTCTAACACATCAAATACTGATAATGAAACATGAAGAAGCATAACATGGGAAAAACGGGGCGGTAACTCACGTGACGACGGGTCGGGTCGTCACAGTGGGTGATAGAGGAAGAGATAACAATCTTTAGGCTGTATGCAAGCAATCCATCCCTTGGATAATGATCCCACACAAACGGAATCGGGATCGACATCAGGGATCATCACTTGGTCTGTCAGCCGTATGACATCCCCTCTGCAATTCCGTAGAATTTGAAAAGGGTGCTTTCCTCCTCAAACTCCGGCGGTAGCATCAACCACGGAGCCACACATCTGCTGCTCACCATAGGACTACTGCAACTTCCATCAAACGTTTCTTTAATTCCAGGAACACAACTAGGTCTTACCACCAAGGAAGAGCTAGCCATGATTTGAATGAAATTTTCTTATAAGACATCCCAAACGTATTTTATAGATCAACAATCCAAAGTCTACTAGGTTTCGGTTTTATATACTTGGTAGGTTTCAGTTAAACTCAACTACTTCTAGTTCTGTCGGCTTTCACTTTTAATTCAGATTTTTTCTTTTTCTTTCTGTAAATAACACTTTGGTACCTCTGTTGTTGGTAAATTCGATTTCTGGTCCTTAACATATATGACTAAGCATATTTAACCTTCAATCAATTACAATATGTGTTTTTGGTCCTTTATAAAAAATATATGTACAACATTTATACTATTTCTAAACTTGTATTACGCTCAAATATAGAGTAGCATTACAAACTTAACATGAAATATGGATAACGAAATGATGATTAGGTTAATAATTTGTAAAATTTATAAAGAATCACAAGAAGAAGGATTAAAAGAGCACATCTCAAAACAGAGCGGTTATTATTTGTCATGATATTTAAAGCCACTAAATTTAGGGGTCGTCTTTGGCATTGACAAAAAAAATCCCCAAATACCAATTTTTCGTTACTGTAATTGAAAACTAACCATAAAACCAAATCTAATTGAAAATAATAATATTTTAATACGAAACAAATTTTTGACAAAAAATACACTCAACTTAAAACAATTATAGAGCATGTGCCTTCATGTGATAATTTTTAATGGATTTCGTGGAACTAGAAGCAATTAAAAGTCTCCAACAATTTTTTTTCTTCATAGTGGGGGTATTTTGGACATACAATATGCCATGATAAAAGCATAGAAGAGATTTGATTTTTTAACTTCGATTAGTTGCGTCCCAAAATCTAGTTGCTTCCATGAAAATTAATTGTTGTTTCAAATGATTATTTTAAGTGTTGTGAGGTTGTGAAAAAAATAAAATCAAAACATAATAACTATTGTAGCTTGTTTAGTTGAAGAGCATGTCGTAAGTCCATAGCAATGGAGGTATGGTCAATCTTCTATTATCTAAAATAATCATTACAAAGTAAAGACTGTGCTTGACAAAGGAAAAAGGTTGCTCAACAGTGTTAACTGAGCTAGATTAAGCTAGCTCTAGCAGTAATTCATACATGCAATGAAGTTTATCAATGGAACAGTAAACGTAAGAGAATCTGAGAGGAGAGAGAAGAGAGAAGAGATGAGGAAGAAGAAGTTCGTTTATTTTCAGTTTTTCTGTTTCTAATACAAGAGAAAGATCTAGTAGTTCTATTTGTATCACTCATTACAAGTCCTACATTTTCTCTTATTTACAAACTACTCCTTTCTAGTTTCTTGTAGGTCCCTTTAACCCCTTTCTCTTCAATACTCCCCTTCAAGCTGGAGAGTGAAAAACATCTAACACTCCCAGCTTGGACAGAAGTGTTTGATGTTGTGCTGTTCCCATCCCTTTGGTCATAAGGTCTGCCAATTGCATTCTTGTGGGAATGTACTGTGGTGTGATTAATCCATTCTTCAGTTTCTCCCTTACAAAATGACAGTCTATCTCTATATGTTTGGTCCGTTCATGGAAGATGGGATTTGCAGCTATTTGCATAGCTGCTTTGCTGTCACAATGCAAACTTACTGGTGTTTGCACTTTGTTTCCTAGTTCCTCCAGTAAACCAACCATCCAGATAATCTCTGTCACTGCAGCTGCCATACTCCTATACTCTGCCGAGCTTCTACTGATAGTCTGTTGTTTTTTTTATTTCCATGATAATAGAGAATCTCCTAGTTTGATAACATATCCTGTCACAGATCGTCTGGTGTTGGGGCAGGATGCCCAATCTGAGTCACAGAAACCTGTAAGCACTCGTGTCTCCCCTTTCCTTAGTAGTATCCCTAAACCTGGTGCTCCTTTGATGTATCTGACTACTCTTAGGGCTGCATCCATATGAGACCTTTTAGGAAGATGCATGAACTGACTTAAGACCTTTACTGCAAAACATATATCAGGTCTTGTAATGGTCAAGTATAGCAACTTTCCAACCAGCCTCTGATAAGTTCCTACTTCTTCCAATTGTGCATCATCTATTTTCCCAACATGGTTATCATAATCTACTGTCGTAAGCTTATGATTCAGCTCCATTGGTGTAGCAACAGGTTTGCATCCACTTAATCCTGCATCAACAATTAACTCCAATGCATACTTTCTCTGGTTCAATAGAACGCCTTCTTTTGATCTCATAACTTCAATTCCCAAAAAATATCTAAGCTCTCCCAGGTCCTTGACCTTAAAGTGTCTGTAAAGGTAGTTCTTTGCTTCATTTATCAACGATTGTGAGCTGCCTGTAATAAGTAGATCATCTACATAGATGAGGATGATTACAATGTCTTCTGCATGTCTCTCTGTAAACAAAGAGTGATCATGGGAACTTTGTGCATAACCAGCTTCCAATAAGGCAGTGGTCAGCTTGATATTCCACTGTCTGGATGCCTGCTTTAAGCCATAGAGTGATTTCAAAAGCCTACACACCTTAGACTCCCCTTGCTTTTGAAAACCTTGGGGTAACTCCATGTACACCTCTTCAGCCAAGTCTCCCCGAAGGAAAGCATTATTGACATCCATTTGAAAAAGATGCCAACCCTTAGAAGCAGCTACACTAATAACAGTGCGCACTGAAACCATTTTAGACACAGGGGAGAAAGTCTCATGATAATCCAATCCTTCCCGTTGAGTATATCCTTTGGCCACAAGTCTTGCTTTAAACTTGTCCACCTCACCATTGGCTTTATACTTGATTTTGTATACCCATTTGGAACCAATTGGCCTCTTACCCTGTGGCAGATCAACTATAACCCAAGTAGAATTTGCTTCAAGAGCCTGAATCTCTTGCTGCATGGCCTCTACCCATTGCTTTTGTTGAGCTACTTCTTTGGAGGTCTTTGGTTCAGTCAAAGTGGAGAAAGCACCTAGATATGACTGATAGTTTGGTGACAGATGAGAGTAGGCAACATGGGAGGATATGGGATATGTACTACCTTTGGAAGACTTGGTGGAAGTGACATAGTCTCTCATCCAAATTGGAGGGATATGAGTTCTTTTTGGTCTGACAAGAATGGATGAAGGCTCTGCAGATTGGATAACATCAGGCTCAGAATTTGCTGGTGTGGTGTCTACATTCTCAATGTGGACTGGCTCAGAAGCCGAGCCTGCTGGAACTGATTCATGAGACTCCCCTTGAATGCCATTATCATCAATTATTGAGTTGTCAATTTGAGGATGCATGGTAACATGATCTATCTCAGGAATGGGAGGATCAACTGGTGGTAAATTCTGTTGTAATGAACCTGGATTTTGAACAAGTGTTGTGTCCTGCAAGAGTGACTGATTCTCAATTGTGCTGTGGGTGAACATGTCTTCCTCAGTACCTGGAAGGCTTTTGAATGGAAAAATGTATTCTTTAAAAATGACATCTCTACTAACAAGGAAAGTTCTATTTTCCAAGTCATAGAGCCTATATCCCTTTTGAGTATCAGAATAACCAAGGAAGACAGTCTTTTTTGCTCTAGGAGCAAACTTATCTCCCTTTGGCAAACTACTTGCATACCCCAAACAACCAAACACCTTCAGATGGTCTACATGGGCTTGCTTGTTGTAAAGCAGCTCATATGGAGTCTTGTTTTCTAATACAGGAGTTGGTAGCCTATTTATCAGATATACTGCAGTCCTCACACATTCTCCCCAGAATCTAATAGGCACTCCACTTTGAAATTTTAGAGCCCTGGCCATTTCAAGGATATGTCTATGTTTTCTCGCTACGACTCCATTTTGTTGTGGAGTATAAGGGCAACTACTCTGATGCACAATCCCAAGTGAAGTGAACAGTTCATTGCATTGAGAATTAAAAAATTCAGTGCCATTATCCGATCTCAAACATTTCACAGATACATCAAATTGATTCCTTACCATTGAGATGAAATTTTTTAGTACAACCACAACTTCACATTTAGAATTCATCAAACATACCCATGTATACCTGCTGAAATCATCAACTATAGTAGCAAAATACTGTTTTTACATATGTGGGCACTTTTTAAGGCCCCCAAACATCTAAGTGCACAAGCTGGAAAATACTAGTAGATTTTGTACTACTAATAGGAAACTAAAGTCTGCATTGTTTAGCTAAGGGACATATGTCACAGTTCTCAATGTCATTGTTACTGACTTTATTCTGCAGTGTAGGTAAGTGTTGTATAGTCTTCAAAGAGGCATGCCCTAGTCTGTGGTGCCATAGTATACTATCTGACTTAT
>NW_017685303.1:0-6910 GCF_001879085.1 Nicotiana attenuata | reverse complement strand
CATGGGATGGGCTCTTATTCCTATGAGCCGAGAAAATTGTCTTTGGATCTTGAAAACCGGAAAACTCCACCAACAAAGCCATCAATTGAGGAGCCACCGGTATTGGAGTTGAAGCCACTTCCTCCACACCTCAGGTATGAATATTTGGGCTCTAATTCAACTCTTCCAGTTATTCTTTCTTCTTGCCTTACTAACTTGCAGGTTGAGGCCACTTTGGAGGTGCTTCAAAGGCGAAAAAGGGCAATAGGATGGACTCTGGCGGACATTCGGGCAATAAGCATAAGTAGGGGTGTTCATGGTTCGGTTTGGTTCAGTTTTTCCCTAAAATGCAACCAAACCAAGTAAGTCGATTTTTCAAATATTAGAACCAAACCAAACCAATTAAGTCGGTTTTTCTCGATTCGGTTTATGTCGGTTTTTTGGCTTTTTTCGGTTATTTGTCGGTTTTTTCTTAAATATAAGACATACACTACCAAACACATATTCTGACGACCACATTTTCAATGTAACACTATCAAATCAATTGCCCTTTGAGAAATCTATTATTTACCAAGATATATTGATGATAATTGAATCAAATAGTGATGAATAATTTAAGGACTCAATTAAAAATATGTTATTTTTAACACGAAATGGATTCTTACACTAAACAAAAGAAAACTAATAATCAAACTAGAATGTAAAGGTAAAGAACTATATTAAAAGTGCAAACTATTAACATTTACCATAAATTTTTTGAAACTTTGTATAACAATATACATATTTATAGGCGTAATAATAAATTTGAAATAGCTACTCCTATAGTCGGTTTGGTTCGGTTTTTTTCTTGATTAAAACCAAAACCAAACCAAAATTTGAATCGGTTTTTAAAAGTTCTAAANAGAAAGGAGGGATGACGGTGGTGACCAATGACAACAATGAGCTTATTCCCACTCGAACCATTACCGGGTGGAGAGTTTGTATGGACTACCGGAAACTCAACAAGGTGACCCGCAAGGATCATTTTCCCTTGCCATTCCTCGATCAAATGCTTGATCGCCTTGCGGGGCGAGCGTTCTATTATTTTTTGGATGGGTACTCGGGCTACAATCAAATCTTAATTGCCCCGGAGGACCAAGAGAAGACCACTTTCACGTGCCCCTATGGTACATTTGCTTTCTCCCGGATGCCATCCGGGTTGTGCAATGCTCCGGCGACCTTCCAACGTTGCATGATGGCTATCTTCACCGACATGGTGGAAGACATATTGGAGGTCTTTATGGATGATTTCAGTGTGGTTGGTGATTCCTTTGAAGAATGCTTGGTAAACTAGGATAGAGTCTTGGCCCGATGTGAAGAAACTAACCTCGTTCTCAATTGGGAAAAATGCCATTTTATGGTTGAAGAAGGTATAGTGTTGGTTCACAAGATTTCTAAGCATGGGATTGAGGTAGAAAAGGCTAAGATAGAGGTGATTTCAAGGCTCCCTCCCCCCACTTCTGTCAAAGGGGTGAGGAGTTTTCTTGGGCATGCCGGGTTCTACCGGCGGTTTATCAAAGACTTCTCGAAGGTTGTGAATCCCCTTTGCAAGTTGCTAGAGAAAGATGCCAAGTTTGTTTTTGATGAAAAATGCATGGAGGCCTTTGAACTTTTAAAGCACAAGTTGACCACTACCCCTATCATAACCGCACCTAATTGGAGTTTACCCTTTGAACTAATGTGTGATGCTAGTGACATTGCAGTGGGGGCGGTGTTGGGTCAACGGATTAACAAAATGTTCCACCCCGTGTATTATGCAAGTAAGACTATGAATGAAGCTCAACGAAATTACACGGTGACAGAGAAGGAGTTATTGGCCATTGTATTTGCCATGGAGAAATTTAGACCATATCTTATGGGGGCCAAGGTGATTGTGCACACGGACCATGCGGCCATTAGGTATTTGATGACCAAGAAGGATTCCAAGGCAAGATTGATGAGATGGGTGTTACTTCTTCAAGAATTTGACTTAGAAATAGTGGACCGGAAAGGAAGTGAGAACCAAGTTGCGGACCATTTGTCCCGGTTGGAGGAAGAAGGGAGACCATATGATGGCCTTGAGATAAATGATACATTCCCCGACGAGCAACTTCTTTCCGTGTCAATGTGTGACATGCCATGGTTCGTGGACATTGCCAACTTCATTGTAAGTGGAATTGTCCCACGTGAGCTCTCTTCCAACCAAAGGAAGAAACTCAAACGAGATAGTTTGGATTTTTATTGGGATGATCTGTACTTGTTTAAGATTTGCACGGATGGTGTGATTAGAAGGTATGTCCCGGAAGGTGAACAATTGAGCATTTTGGAGGCTTGTTACTCCTCCCCCTATGGTGGCCATCATGGAGGGGTGAGAATGGCTTCGAAAGTTTTGAGTTGCGGTTTCTATTGGCTGACTTTGTTTAAGGATGCTAGTGATTTGGTAAAGAGATGTGATCAATGCCAACGAGCGGGAGGGATTTCCAAGAAAGACGAGATGCCTCTTAACACGATTCTTGAAGTTGATATCTTCGATGTTTGGGGTATTGATTTTATGGGTCCTTTTGTTAGCTCGTGTGGGAACACTTACATTCTAGTGGCAGTGGATTATGTGTCAAAATGGGTTGAGGTCATGGCTTTGCCCAACAATGAAGCTAGGAGTGTAGTGGCATTTCTTAAAAAGAGTATCTTCACAAGGTTTGGTACACCCCGGGCAATCATTAGTGATGGTGGTTTGCACTTTTGTAATAGGGCTTTTGATACCTTGCTCTCCAAGTATGGTATCAACCATAAAGTCTCTACACCTTACCATCCGCAATCAAGTGGCCAAGTTGAAGTATCAAATAGAGAAATCAAGAGCATCTTGTCCAAAACTGTCAATGCAAATCGGACCGATTGGTCCAAAAAGTTAGATGATGCTCTATGGGCCTATCGGATCGCGTACAAGACCCCAATTGGTATGTCTCCGTACCGGTTGGTATTTGGAAAAGCATGTCACCTACCGGTGGAATTGGAGCATAAGGCTATGTGGGCCTTGAGGAAGCTTAATCTTGAATGGGATGTTGCGGCCAATCTTCGTGTTGAACAACTAAATGAACTTGATGAATTCCGGTTCCATGCATACTCTAGTTTGTCCTTGTATAAGGACAAGATGAAGTACTTACATGACAAATATGCTCGTGGAAAGGAGTCCAAGGTTGGCGATTTGGTCCTCTTGTTCAACTCCCGTCTACGGTTGTTTCCTGGAAAGCTGAAATCGAAGTGGAGTGGGCCATTTGATGTTGTATGTGTAACCCCATTTGGTGCTCTAGATTTGAAGAACAAAAATGGTGAAGTCTGTAGGGTGAATGGGCACCGTGTCAAGCATTATCTTGGGAAGATTGATGATAGCCATGTGGTGGCCGTGGTTCATTTCAAATGATGTG
Organism: Nicotiana attenuata; assembly: GCF_001879085.1. Classification (NCBI taxonomy): domain Eukaryota; kingdom Viridiplantae; phylum Streptophyta; class Magnoliopsida; order Solanales; family Solanaceae; genus Nicotiana; species Nicotiana attenuata. The sequence goes on along the minus strand of NW_017685303.1, from coordinate 3,491 downwards.
ATGGTAACCCGCGTCGTGCCACGACGTTAAATCAGGCGCTTCTTGGGAGGCAGCCCATGTATTTTTCTTTCTATTTGATTTTCCTTGTAGTTTAGGATTTTTGAGCTAATTGGTTGTGAGATGTTGCAGGGATTGTGTTTATGCAGTGCAAAACAAGTTGGAACAAATTGAACAGTCTCTGAAGTTTGCCAGTGCAGCCGCGGTGCACTTTGTGCGGTCCGCACTGGTATGGTCCTAATGTGGTACTCTCTGAAGTTTTCCACCGCGGGCGCATTCCATTTAGTGCGGTCCACGGTGGGCCTCCGCGGCCGCGGTTGACTTTTGTGCGGTCCGTAGAGGCTGCCTACTGAAACTTCACTTGAACAAATCCAGCGCGGTCCGCAGTCGGTTTTGTGCGGCTGCGCTGGTAGGTGAGTATGGGTCCCACGGTTTGTCTATAAATAGACCCCAAGGGCCTCAGTTTACAACTTTCGAACTTTGAATCCTCAGAGCCCTAAAACTACTGTTCATACTTTCACTGCTTGAAATTCTTGTTTGCTTGGATTAGTTGCATATAATCTTCACAAATCTGGTAACATTTCATGCATTCTCATTGATTACTTTAATATTTTCATTTATTTGCTTGCCCAGTAGTTTTTAGCTTCTTCTTTCTTCTTGTAGCTTTTTCTTTTTCATTCATTTGTTAACTTGGGTAATTTACGTGCTGAGTTTGTGTGTGGGCTTTAATAATGGTTGGATAAACTGAGTAGGGACACCGTAGGATGAACACTTGAACAAAAATGCAAGAAATTGGAAACCCTAAGTTGGTGCCCTAACTTAGCACCCTTCGCGGACCGCGTTCACATATGTGCGGTCCGCGGTGCTTGTGTTCTGAAACTTGATTGATGCCCAGCGCGGCCGCATTGCACTTTATGCGGTCCGCGCTGGCCCACCGCGGCCGCGACCCCATTTTGTGCGCACCGCGGTGGGGAGATTCAGAGAGCTGTTATCTTGGGCCTTTGCCCAGCGCGGACCGCGGTTGCCTTTGCGCGGTCAGCAGTGCCTCTAACGCGGCCGCACTTTGTTTTGTGCGGGCCGCGGTGCTGTATTCTGCAACTGTGTTCTGCAATCCTACTTTGGTTGTCTGCAATCTAATTCATACATCTGTTTCACTACCTGTGCTTAAACTAACAATGTTAGATGTGTGTGTCTGTAGATAATGGTTAAACAAAGAGGCAGCAAAGGGGTCACAACAACCCGGGAGAGGTGGTTCCTCCCGAGGGGGTAAAGGCAAGAGAGTAGCAAAACTCACTCCCCAGGCTCGAGAGAACATAAAGAAGACCCGAAAACTGATAAAAGCTACTGACAAGGCTGCTTCTCATTCCTCGGGGAGTGAGTATGTGCCATCCAAGGACATCTCCTCAGACTTAGTCCCGACTCACATAACCAACCCCTTCCAGCTAACTAATACCCCTCCAGCATCACCTACTATCAAGAGGCCGGTAAATATAATTTCTAATTCATCTGACGAGTCTGAAGCCGGTAGTGGGAACTACTCCATCTCCCCCACAGCTTCATTATCTGGGGAGAGTGCAGGCGGAGATGAGGGTGGTGAGCCTCAGGTTGGGGAAATAGCCCGAACTAGGAAAGCTGAAGAATGGGAAGATAGATTTGTGAGCCAAGTGGCTTACCATAAATTTAGGGAGTGGTGGCCCGTGAGGCATTTAATACCGGAGAGAAGTTTTATCATCATGGACTTGCTACCCCACAACCCTAATGTGCTAAGACAATTCCAAACTAGATCGGGCTGGGAGATATTTCTGGAGAAGTGTATTGAAGCTAATGAGCACATGGTAAGGTAATTCTATTGTAATGTGGCTCACATTGTCAAGGGGTCCAAGGTGGCCAAGGTTCGAGACAAAAAAGTGCTATTCGACGGAAAATCCCTAAATGAATATTTGGGCTTCAGAGATGAAGATGAGTCTCTCTATTTGGCCAAGTTGGAAATGGGTGAGGCAGTTTGTCCATGGTTGGCTGCATACCTGGCAATCCCAGGTACCACTCCTGCGTGGTTGACTGCTGGGGTTAACATACTGAGGGGGACCCTAAATTTTGAAGCTAGGGGTTAGGAGACTTTCGTTTGCAGTAGGTTGGACCCGACTTCACATGATCAGACTCTACCTCTCACCCGGGCGGTATTGGTTGTATCGATCATGGCAGGCTACCCCATCAATGTGGGAAATATGATGTCCCGCATCATCTCTCTCGTGGGTGCGGAAGCTAACCGGAACTATCCTTTCCCCAACACTCTCTCGATGTATTTCCGGGACTTACAGGTGGCGTATGGTGTTAAGGCAAAGCCGGTTGCTCCGTTTTCATGGTACAGTTTGAGGGGACCAGACAACCCCAAGGACAAGTCCTATAAGCCTCCTGCCACTACTTCTGCTTCTGCTCCAACTGGCCAGTCTGAAGAGCCAGTTATGACAGAGGCCCCTGCTGAGCCTACCCCTGACTTGCCTCCAGGACCTGGTACTTCAGCTGACTTGCCTCCAGGACCCTCTACTTCAGCTGGCACGGGGATCCCATCTTCCAGGAGGCATCCCATCACGGCCTATCAGCTGAGCCAGGCACTTTATGGCATGAACAACTGGATGTCAGCTGCGACATCCAAGTTGTCTACTTTATCTTCCACTATTGAGGCTCATCCTGCACCACAGATAGCTCAGATCCCTCAGTCTATTGAGGACACACTGAAGAAGATCCTGGAGAACCAGGAGAAGATGATGAAGACACAGGATGCCTTGTCTAAGGTAGTGGAGTCACAGGGCAAGGCTTTGAAGCAGCTCGCCCGGGAGCACAAGAAGATGAGGAAATCACGGGCTTCCAAGGAGTCTGTGAAGGAGCTCAGAGCAGATGTGGACAAGCTATTGGCGGACCAGATGCCTCTAGACTTGCTATTCGGGGATCCAGCCCCAGCAGCAGCACCAGTAGTAGAGCCAGAGCAGGAGCAGTCTCAGAGGCTTCCCAGGAAGAAGAGGAAGATCCCTAGTGCAGTCGATGCTGTCATCCAGTTGGTAGACCCACAGGAGGTCTCCTCCAGTTTGCCACATGATGCACCTGACATCCAGCCGGTCCAGGAACAGGCCCCAGTCCCAACAGCTGAGCAGAAGGAGACCGGGAACCGGTCTGAGGTTCCCGCACATACAGAGGACTTGGGGACCACTGATGATCCCATGCAGACGGACCAGGCTTAGGGAGCCCCTATATCCTTTCTTCTGACTTTTTGATGCTTATTTTGATAGTTGGCATTGGGGACAATGCCAACTTTTATTCGTGGGGTTGCGCCCTACTTTTTTTTGTTTTATCTGGATGACTGTATATATTTGACTTAGTTTATGTTTTTGTGATTTTCTATTTTGGTCTGTATATAACTTTACATTTAGCTACTTTTATCGTACTTTTTATTCTCTCTTTGGTCTGTATATAAAGTTACAATTTGTACATATTCATCC
>NW_017685302.1:3874-6911 GCF_001879085.1 Nicotiana attenuata | reverse complement strand
ATTAACCTAATTTATGGCAGATTCGAATTTTTTAAGTATGGATACATGGAGTACCGCTAGTGACGACGTTAATAACAGTATACCAACTATTCATGAACCTACCAGTTGGTTCAAGATCATATTTAGTACTTTAGCGCTAAACTATTTGAGGCAAGATCATATTTAGTACTTTAGCGCTAAACTATTTGAGGCGTAAACACTTTCATATTTTGCATTACTAAGTTAATCTCTTTTATACATAGAGTACATGGAAAATAGATTGCCACTGTAAAATGAGATAGGAATGGCAAGAAAAAATTGGAAACCTACAAAGTTACATTTGTCAAATTCTATTTGCACTGGGATGAAAATTTGGTGCTTTCTTATTAGAAGTTTAGGCAACATAAGATTCAATTGAACAAACAACGATGATTTGGTGCCTGGAGAGATGAAATTACAATGCGCAACATGATATACACAAAATATTACTATTATGAATTTCATCCTCTTCAACTTCTTCTGTAGCTTTTCATCCATTATAAGGGTTGACTTGAAAATGTTCATACTGCTATAGGCCTTAGGCTATCCCGTGGATACTCTTTACACATTGATTGCCACTGTAAACTGGAAACCAGAAAAGATGCTATGCATTCCCAATTGAAATCAACATAATAGTAAAAAGGTTATTTCAAAAAATAACCAACACTGGCAAGGCCAGTGTTAAGTACAAAACAATGGAGCTTTAACAATGTATGGACTGTCTTACGTATGGAGAGAGTAAAAGTTTAACACCTGAAAGAACCATGAACTGATTCAAATATCTTGTCCAAAACAAATGAGAATACAAAACTAACTAATCTGGAATAGTTCAATACCAAGAAAAACATGAAATGATTCAAACATCTTGTTCATAACTAATGAAACTAATAAACTAACTAATCAGACAGATCATAGTTTCTGCAACAGTTACATTTGAAAACAACTTATGTTGTCTTCTTTTTTTTAAATACTTTCTTGATCTTGTTTCCCGATAACTGTGCATTCGAATCTTCTTCAACCACTGCTGCAATCTTGGCAGGTGTATTTGCAACATCGATCAACTCGTTATCTTCAGTAGAATCCTACATATTTAAAACATAAAAACTTGTGAAAATCAATAGTTAATCTATAGTTCTTATTGCTTTATTATTGTATAACCTGAAAATCATTAAATTAAAAGAATGAATTATGTAAAATATTAATAAAGAGTTATAAAATCACCGTGATTTCATTATCTTCATGACTAAGTTCGTTATTATTGAAATCTGGATCCTATAAAATATTGTGCATCATAAGTAAATCAATTCAATAACAAATAGGAAAGTTGAGAAAAATTAAGTATAGAAACATACTTTGAATGTCACTTCACGTGGAGAAGGAATGTATTTCTTTATAATTTCCTCGTCGTCACTAAGTGTAATAACTTTCAAGACATCATCTTGATTCTTTCCGTTGGAACTCTTAACCTCCACTTTAAAATAAACTTTTTATCAACAATATTTTCTATCTCCATTGGACATGAAGAGTCGTCTGCAGCACCATAATTCTAACAAAAAGGACATAATCACAACGGTCAACAGAAGCTACAACAACAAAAAACAAATATAATATGGTTTACACATATATTTTGTTCCATATTAGAATGGATTTAATAGTTACAAAGATAATGCTTCAATTCTCATAGTAAGTTTGTTATTAAGCATAAGCTAAATACTAGGAACAATACACTAAACAAACCTACTAAAATAAAAAGAGGAAAGAAGAACATCAGAAACTAAAGTGAAAGCATAAGTCTTCTGAAGTAGGATCAAAATAAAGTGAAACATAAATCAAAATTCAAACAACATTTATGTTGTTTAAAAGACACCAAATTACAACTATCTTAACTTTATCAAAACCTAGTCACAACTAAGAATAGAGAACTATTACCATCATTTCAAACTTACAACCCTTTAAAGTAAATCTAAAAAGAGCAAATGCATACGGATTTAGCAAAATAAGCTTATTCGACTTTAAAAAAATCCAAACAGAAAGAGCAATAAAGCATGATATGTAAAATAAATGATTATCAAGGGTTAGAAGCATAAAAGACACAAGAATGCAAAAAGAAACCACGGCACATGGGAACCAAAGGAATATATATGGTAAAAAGGTAAAGCTACTTACCATTACACAGTGATTTGCTTGTTGCTCGGTCAAACTCACTTTTTAGCTTTCATAGTTATAGAAATAACACTATATGAGAATTCAAAGTAAATTAAATGGCAGAAGTAGCCATTCTATATTCAGTCTGATAATTGCATTGTGTATTACAGTTGCAACAACTACTGAAGTTGCTAAAACAGTAACAAAGAAAAACATTGCGTGTTTTATTGATGCATTTCCTTCCGCGAAAAAATTAATTTCTGCAGATAATATATAGCATTTGTTAATTGAAAATAACGGTAAATAATTAAAAGGTGAGAACAACTGCTGACTTAGAAGATAAAAAGAAGAAAAAGATACAGAATCATTTGCAAAATGGAATTGGTAAGATATGCAAAAGAAATAAGTGATTATCACACTCCAAATACAATCATTGAGCCCAATATATATATATATATATATATATATAGCACGAAAACATGGTGGTTTATCTTTTTAAAGAGGAGCGAAATTTGGGGCGTCACACCTTTAATACCCTTAACTTTGTAGTAAAGATCTTTGCAGCAACCATTGGTATACATTTTAATTTTCCAATTAATAAAAGAAAACGCATGCAAAATAACATTAAGAGCAAAAAGTTCAAGCCATTCTGATAATGTGAAGGTCAATAGAGGATGTTTCACCGCATTCAGTGCTGACTTTGTAACTTAAAATTGGAACTTTGAAGTTCAACAATGCTCACATGCTTATAAACACAAATTAAACTACCCCAAAAATAAGAACGAAAGGAGATGCAGGGGATTGGATCATGTACCACTTAATTCAAAGTTGATGGTGTTATTTTTCTAAACAATTGTATTATACCTCGAATACA
>NW_017685302.1:0-2626 GCF_001879085.1 Nicotiana attenuata | reverse complement strand
TTCCTCGTCTCGCCACGAGTCCATACATATAAAGTTCACCAAAATCGGAGTTCGTTTGACCCTCCAAATTCCATTTTTACATCAAAATTCTCAAACCCTAACTTACCCCATTTTTACCCTTTAATTCCTTAGGGTTTTCAGTGTTAATTCATGTTTATACACAATAATAACATAATCTAAGCCCAAGAATCCATACCTGATGATAGCCCTCGAAACCCTCTTCAAAAATCGCCCAAAATCTCCTTAGTCCGAAGTCCAAAATGTTGTTCTTTCAAAAATTCGCGAAGATGATTAATTTCACTTAACTGCCAGGCATTTCGCTTCTGCGGATCCAGTACCGCTTTTGCGGCTTCCGCTTATGCGGTAAACGTCCGTTTTTGCGGACCTTTCACTTAAGCAACCTTCCGCTTCTGCGGTCCCCCAATCACATCGCGGGACCGCTTAAGCGATCCAATGTTCCGCTTCTGCGGAACCTGACCAGGGTTCCAAATTCCGCTCCTGCGAGGTTTAGCTCGCTTCTGCGAGGCCGCCTATGCGGTCCTCCTTGCGCTCCTGCGAAATCTGGCAAGGGCCAAGACTTCCGCTTCTGCGCATCTTCCAATCACTTCAGCGAGACCGCACCTGCGGTCCCATAACCGCAGGTGCGAAACCAACAGATACCAGCAAGGTTGAACCTGCAATTAACTCCAAAAACCTTCCGTTTAACCACCCGAATTCACCCCGAGGCCCCTGGGACCTCAACCAAAAACATCAAAACATCCTAATACCTTATTCAAACTTGTTCCAATCCTCAAAACACTTCAAACAACGCTAAAACCATCAAATCACATCGGATTCAAGCCTAAGTTTCTTAAAAACTTCCGAATTACGCATTCGATCAAAAACCCGACCAAACGATGTCCGAATGACCTGAAATTTTACACATATATCCAAAATCACCTAACGGAGCTACAGCAACTCTCGGAATTCCATTCCGACCCTCGGATCAAAATCTCACCTATCAACCGGAATTCGCCAAAATACTAACTTCGCCAATTCAAGCCTAATTCTACACCGAACCTCCAAAATCAATTCCGATCGCACTCCTAAGTCACAAATCATTTCCCGAAGCTAACCGAATCACCGGAAATTACATCCGAGCCTTCTAACTCATAAGTCAACGTCCGGTTGACTTTTCCAACTTAGGCTTTTCCTAAAGAGACTAAGTGTCTCATTTCTTATCAAAACCAATCCAAATCAACTCTAACACACCACATAACGATAACAAAACATAAAGAAGCATAAAATGGGAGAAACGAAGCAGTAACACATGAGACGACGGGTCGGGTCGTCACAATCACCTTAACTTGTAGCCTGTACCTGGAAAGAGTTTGTGCTTTTAACTTTTAATCTTTAATAATAGTAAAATAAAACTAAAAATTATGGTCATACCTATGAGTGGGAGATTGAATCTGCTCGCATTTTTTACAATAGAATTTTTTTCCCTCTTTGTCTAGTTTCTTTGCGCAATTTTTGCATGCTAAATAACACCATCCACGGTCTAATTCTACGTGTACAATAGTTGCTACAACCCAAAAATCTCCTGGTTGCGCATAAAATTTGTATATACAGATATTATGGAGAGAAAAGAAGGATAAAAAGTTTTGATAATTAAAAATTAACAAAACTAAAAAGTAGGTACTCACATGCTTACAGTCACTCAGATCCTCAATAGTTTTAACTTCAATGCTTCCAGATGCTAGCTCATCAGCAATAGAATGAGTTTTGTGAGATGAAATTTGAGTAATTTTTTGTGAGCTTTCTCCACGCACAGAAACCATTCTATTTCACTTTTAAGTTGAGATATATTAAGAAATATTAACACTAAAAATTGATTTGAAATATCCTTTAATTAAGTATAACTTATAGACCTGGAGCAAAAGTCAACAACTTGAGGAAGATTTGAATTGATCCAAAGCTTCGACGCGTGCCAAGTGTTCCTCATCGAATATGGTTCTATACACATAAAAGTAATTTTTAAGATTTTACTAATTGTATAAAGACATTATATTGTAAAGTAAGTAGACAATTTAATAACCTCGATATCGATGTGCTCTAATCAATTGCATGACGATGACAACGGGCTTATCATTGGATCCATTCAAATACAGCTTGATCTGTTCGACAAAGTCTCCCCAAAGAGTTGCAGAAATAGTATTGCTCCTACAATTATTATAAGGTTAAGCATAGGAATCAAATTAAAAAATTATTGAAATATTTAGTTAGTTTAACAAATTGTGGCGAGCTTACTCATAATCTTGTATCTCAGTGTTCATGAACATACGGATTCTATCATCTTGTTTGATAGATTGTTCGTCTTCATAGCTCGCAATTTCGCCAATAACATCTACAATAACATTGAAATTTGTTCAAAATTAGTAATCATTATGGACAGTATAAATGAAGATCGTTAAAGAATTATTTAATTTCATGATCTACTTAAGATATAGCAATGGGTAAACCAAACATATAAGACAGAAAAGAGATTAAAGAATATTAACTGAAACCGAAAAATTGTATCCACGATTGACAAAAATCAGATGGTCATTTTCGAAGGAGGACACCTCAATTTTACAATTACTTATAT
>NW_017685301.1:6092-6911 GCF_001879085.1 Nicotiana attenuata | reverse complement strand
CGTGGAAGAACGAAGGGAATACTATTTTAAGTCAGCAGTCAGGAGCCCGCCTGGAGAACAAGGGAATACATTCAAGTTTTAGCTTTCAAATTCTTACTGATATTTGGTAACATGATGTAGTTTACAATCACATATGTGCCCAGCCACCAAATTGGGGCAGAAAATTTTCTTTGTTTTGTCTGTTTTGTTGAAATCAGGAGCCCTCCTGAAGAACAAGGGAGCACATTTCAAGTTCAGCACTCAGGAGCCCACCTGGAGAACGAGGGAATACATTTCAAGTTCAGCAATCAGGAGCCCACCTGGAGAACAAGGGAGCACATTTCAAAGTCAGTAATCAGGAGTCCACCTGGAGAACAAGGGAGTACAATTCAAGTTTTAGCTTTCAAATTCTTATTGTTAGTTGGTATAATGATTGAGTTTAACACTCACCTATGTGCCCAGCTACCCAAACTGGGGCAGGAAATTTTTCTTCGTTTTGTCTATTTTTGTTGAAGTCAGAAGCCCGCCTGGAGAACAAAGGAATACATCTCAAGTCAGCAGTCAGGAGCACGCCTGGAGAACAAGGGAATACATTTCAAGTCAGCAATCAGGAGCCCGCCTGGAGAACAAGGGAACACATTTCTAGTCAGCAGTCAGGAGCCCGCCTGGAGAACAAGGGAATACATTTCAAATGCAACAGTCAGGAGCCCGCCTGGAGAACAAGGGAGTACAATTCAAGTCTTATCTTTCAAGTTTTTACTGATATTTGGCAACATGATTTAGTTTACAACCACATGTGCACCCAGCCACCAAACTGGGGCAGAAAATTTTCTTTGTTTT
>NW_017685301.1:0-5519 GCF_001879085.1 Nicotiana attenuata | reverse complement strand
CACTATGAATGAGAAGAAAAGCACAATACAATCTATAGAATCCCCAACTACAACCCCTATATATAGATCTCAAATAGTCCCAAACCTATAAGAGAAAGACTTCCCAATTTGACAAGGACTATAGGTTTTCCTTTCTCAAATCTATTAGGACAATAGGTTTTCCTAAACCTATAGGGATTATGGGTTTCCTAAAAATAAAAGAAAATAATTCAAGCCACAAAATAACAATATAGAAAGTTATCATTTATTGGAATGATTATAAAAAGAAAGAAAAATAATAATGACAACTTCTTTTGAATACCTTTTGTCTTATGTTAACATCCTTAACTTTAACTTAGCATTTTTAGCAATTTAATTTTTAATACTCTATTATAATAAATTTTGCTCTATTTTTTTTTTCTTCCATCGCAGATGCTCTTTTTTTGAAACTAAATTATGTACCTTAAGAGTTTTAACAACTAGATAAATATTTTTCTTACATAATGATTTTGAAAAAAAATTGAAATAAATATACTAATATAGTAATTCAAAGACTTAATTTTTTATTGAGATTTGATGCTTTTATGATAGGTTAGAGGATACAAATTGTTTTTGAATTTTTTTCCTACTCGAACAATATATTATTCTCTTTATCAAATTGTGTAATATTTAATAACTTCATTTAATAATTGAAATATATATTTAGTTAGGTACAAAACCTCTTACTTTTACTAGTACATCTCGATATATTGTAAGTTCCCCAATAAGAAGAATGATTATGAAACATATTTCCATCGAAACTGCCGTCGGGTATACAAGGAAAAGAAAATATAATATTGCTCCTATTTTTCCAAATAATATCTATACTAAATTCCTTAATATTATATTAGGGTTTTCACATAATTTAAATAAGGAAAGATTTAATAATCAAAATTTTAATTAATTTTAACGTCTTAAATATTAGGAAAATAACTAAACTACAATTTTTTCTAATGTATGGTTTATTTTAAAAGGGTAAAAAAGACGAACGATATTTCGTTAATGGGTAGTTCCCCAATAAGAAGAATGAATATGAAACATATTTCCATTGAAATTTCCGTCGGATATACAAGGAAAAGAAAACGTAATATTACTCCTATTTTTCCAGATAATATCTACATTAAAGTCCTTAATATTAGGACTTTTCAAATAATTTAAATAAGGAAATATTTAATAGTCAAAATTTTAATTGATTTTAACGTCTTAAATATTAGGATAATAACTAAATTATAATTTTGTCTAATGTAAAGTTTATTTTAAAAAGGGTAATAAAGACGAACGATATTTCGTTAATGGATTTCGTACTTTTAATGTAGTATATAGATAGATTAGATTATCTAAAAGATAACTTCAGATAATTTTTCATAGTAAGTTGAATTAATTACTAAAAAAATAATATCGGTAACATAGTTAGTTATATTGATAGTGTTATAAAGACAAGATAAGATTTTTGCATGAGAGTACTATTCGATGGATTGATCAAGTTCATCCTCGAGGCATGTTTTGATTCACCAAGTAGTCATATCCTTTGTTTCGGCACCCAACACTCCTATAGGAAGTTGGCTTTGCTGAATTTTTTGTCTAATGTTTATGCTCCAGCATTGTTCTTAGTTGGTTTAGATTAACGTAACGATTCGATCGGTCGTTTTGAGAAGTAGAGCTCTGATCCCCTATTAATTGCTTCCCTTTACTTATTTCTGCTATTATGACATGCCGGGAAGATTCGTTTTGGTCTTTGAAGTATTTTGGGACACTTGGTCCCTAAATGGAGGTTTAAGCTTTAGGATTTGTACCGTTAGTCGGAACAGTGTGAAGACGACTCCGGAATGGAGTTCCGTCGATTCCGTTAGCTCTGTTGGGTAGTTTTGGGATTAGGAGCGTGTCCGGATTGTGTTTTGGAGGTCTGTAGCTCATTTAGGCTTGAAATGGCGAAAGTCGAATTTTTGGAGTTTTGGACCGGTAGTGGAATTTTTGATATCATGGTCGGATTTCGATTCCGGAAGTTGGAGTAGGTCCGTAGTGTTGAATAGGACTTGTGTACAAAATTTAGGGTCAATCGGACGTGGTTTGGTTTGTTTCGGCATCGGTTGTCGAATTTGGAAGTTTCAAGTTCATTAAGTTTGAATCGGAGGATGATTTGTGTTTTTAGCGTTGTTTGATGTGGTTTGAGGGCTCAACTAAGTTTGTATGGTATTTTAGGATTGGTAGGTATGTTTGGTTGAGGTCCCAGGGGCCTCGGGTGAGTTTCGGATGCTTAACGGACTAGTTTTGGACTTGGAAGAATTGCAGAATTTCCAGTGTTTCAGTTTTGGTTTTCTCTTCTGCGATCGCATAGGGGAAGACGCAATCGCGAAGCTTTGAATTGGGCAGTCCCCTTTTTGTTCTATGCGATTGTAAGAGCTCCTTTGCGATCGCGATGTTTGCATAACCATTTATTCGCGAACGCATAGCCCTTCCGCGTTCGCAGTGCAGAAGAAAGGAGGCTGGGCAGTGGGAGGATTTGCTCTACGCGGTCGCGTGGAGTGCTTCGCGATCGCGTAGGTCAGCTGGGCAGTGGTACGCGTTAGCGAGCATGTATCCGCGTTCGCGTAGTATGTTTTTAAAAGGCGGGAATTTTGTTCTACGTGATCGCATGAGATGTTCCGCGATCGCATAGTGTGAGCACCTGGGGCAGAATATAAATATTTGAAAATCGAGGGTTAGCCATTTTTATCAAAACATGAGTTTGGGAGCTCGGATTGGGTAACGAGTCTTAACTTGATTTTTGTTATATCCCACTAATCTATCATTGATTTTATCATTTAGTTTTGGATTTGGGGTGAAAATTTGGAGAAATTTGAGAAAAGTTCTTAGGCCAAAATTTGGGATTTTGATCGAGATTTTGGTATCGGATTTGAGTAAATTTTGTATGGTTAGACTCGTGAGTGAATGGGTGTTCGTATTTTGTGACCTCTACCCGATTCCGAGATATGGGCCCAGGGAGAATTTTTGGGCGTTTTTTTATTTTCTTGCCTTAGCTTTGATTGCATTAGCTAGATTAATTGCTTGTAGCTATATTTACGTTATGTAATTGATTTGGCTAGATTTGGGCCATCCGGAGCCGGATATTTGTGGAAAGAGCATTGTTTCGGATTGATTGAGCTTGATTCGAGGTAAGTGGCTTGCCTAACCTTGTGTGGGGGAACTGCCCTTAGGATATGGTACTGTTTGATATATGAGCGTCGTGTACGTGATGTGACAAGTACGTACACAGTCTATTTGTTGTAAAACTCCATTTTTCACTAAGTCATAAGTTGTTTCTCCTTGTTTGAACTGTACTAGCATATGTAACTACCTTGTTTAGATTAGAAAAGCATGCCTACGTGTTTTAACTGCCTATTTGAACTCTGTGCACCATGTTTAGTGAAATTTCCTGTTGCTCTTTGATGTGAACTTAGTCTAAACTGTAGGTTTCCTTGCTGTAACTGTTGTTTATATTGGTTGTACTGCATATTTACTTTGGGACTACGGAACGGTATTCCGGGCAATCCCCCAGCACTGCATCTATATTTTGGGACTACGGAACGGTATTCTGGGAGATCTGTCTGCAAATTTCAATTTCGTGGTATAATTGGCTCTCATATGAATGTGGTTGACTTAAATGGATTTAGTTAAATCAAAGTCATTGTTCCAGTGATTAGTAGCTATAAATTTAATCGTGTGTTGATCCAAAATCAGGCTTGGGAAATCTAAAAAATTTCGAGTGTCTTCTGTTGCTGTTCAGGCTCGATTTTCTGCCTCCTTTGCGCTAGGCCTACCTTGTTTGAGATGGGCCCTTCGCGTGGGCTTGGGCACAATTTGCCCAGGAAACTCGTAACTTGGGGTCCCTATGACTTCCTGGGCCATTGGGCCTTTCATTAGGCTAAGTACAGGTTCTAAAAATGAAACAAGTTAGCCTTCACTAACCTCAATTGCTGATTCTAGATTTCTGTCGTAGTTTAGGACTAAGTGTAACGTCGTTGGCTCCACATCATTAATGGATCCTTGTAGCATCCGAGGTGCACCATGCCAAACAAAAATGACAATTGCGTGGCCCTCGAATTAGCTTTATAACCTAGATATTAAAAATGACTAATATTTCGTAGGATATCCTTTAGGACCGTTTAAAAATACTATCGTGATTGTGTATACGTTCGCGTAACATAATTATGATTTTAAAAACAAAACCGGAGTATGCGGTCGCGGAACTTTGGCCCAAATTCTCTTAATAATAACGAAGTGTTATTAATTGTGGACACATTCGCGTGACATGATTTTTGACGCGCCTAGCAAATAGGTATACGTACGCGTAACCCGTTTCAAGATAATTTTCTCAATTAAAAGCGGTGAAAGGAATAAATGCACAAAGGTTCTAAAATCAGTAATTAAATAATTGTGTAAGCCAAGTATGATCAAAGCGACCGTGCTAGAACCACGGAACTCTGGAGTGCCTAACACCTTTCCCGGGTTAACAGAATTCCTTACCCGGATTTCTGTGTTCGCAGACATAAACAGAGTCAAACCTTTTCCTCGATTCAGGATTTTAAATCGGTGACTTGGGACACCATAAATCTCCCAAGTGGCGACTCTGATTCTCTAAATAAATAAATCCCGTTTCGATTGTCCTTTAATTGGAAAAACTCCCTTTATTATATCCCTTCCGGTGGTGTAGTGAAAAAAGGAGGTGTGACAGTACATATTCATTCTACTTTCCGCATTTTCTTTTCCGTAGATTCTTATTTATATTCGTAGCTTCTTATTTTGAGCGTTTGCAATAAGCCTTTGGTTTTCTTAATGCCACGGTTCTTTCTAGAGGTGGAGTTTGTGTGAACCGGGTGGCTCTTCCCAATGATGAACGGCGTGACAACCTTCTTAAGGGTTTGAGTCCGTTTTTCTTTTTTCATTTAGTAGTTAGTGGTTAAGGGTGCCTCAAGCAAAGCTTCACTTGGGCCTAGCATATTTGCCTTTGATCTCATGGTCAAAAACAAATCGTTGTGTTTAGGATGGTGAAAGTCATGACCTTGAGACTCTTGCGTTGACCGATAATCATCAAGTGGTTTTTCGGGACCATTATGTGCTCAAATCTTATCTAAGGTCGTTTTGGGCCCCCCACTCTGTGTCATTAGCAATCCCATAGCGTGTGTGGTGAGAAATTGCATTGCAAATCCAAGTCCCGAGCCATTGGTCTAGAACTTGCCCTGAATGTTTGTTGAGGGAAATCCTAAGTGAATTTTGACTTGAGACATGATTATAGGCTCTCCTTGATCCAAATGATAGATTGAACACTTCCATAGCCTACCAAAGATAAAATCCCTAGTCAACCCTTTTGAGCCTTAAACCTTTTTCCTTCAAGAACCATGATACAAGCCTTTACCCGTTCTAAAAGATACCCTCTCTTGGCACCCGATCTTTCCTTAGCACATGGCAAAAGTATAAGTTTGGGGGGAGAGACGAGGATTGCAACAAAGTGGTAAAAAGGTACA
>NW_017685300.1:6331-6914 GCF_001879085.1 Nicotiana attenuata | reverse complement strand
AAATGATGAATCAAGAGTCGAAATGCAAAGAAGATAAGTTTGAGGAAATAAAACAAAGAGTTTGAACAACTGAAGGAAAATTGGTTCCAGAATTGGAAAGGTCCATACATTACAACAAGAGTACTGCCAAAAGAGTGCGTTGTACTTGGGACACATCGAAGTAAATGACCCTAAAACAACTGTCAATGCAAATGCAGTGAAAAGGTACTATGTTGGATCCTCCATATAGTTCTAATATTCTCCGGTTGGGATGACGAAGGCTTTCATTCTCGTTACCCAAACACTATCAACCCTTTGCAAACCCTTTGAGCCGACTCTCATTCTTTGATTACCCTCTTTGGAACCTGGAAGTGTTACTGAAAAATGAAATGCAAAAAAAAATAGAGAGAGAAAACAAAATAGTACAAAAAAAAGGCAAAGAAAATGAAAAAAAAAAGAAGAAGAGAAAAGATGAAAAAAAAGAGAGAGGAAAAGGAAATGAAATGAAAAATAGAAAAGAAAAAAAAGAAAAAGAAAACAAAACAAAATAAGAAAACAAAAGAAAATACAAAAACAAAGTACCCGAACTACGTCGAACTTGAAT
>NW_017685300.1:0-2772 GCF_001879085.1 Nicotiana attenuata | reverse complement strand
AACACCTACAACTTGCGAGCATCAAGATTCAGATCGGAGTCCACAGCAAAATCAGCTAAGACTCAAGATCAAGTTTCAAGAGATTTATAGATAGGAATCTTGTAACTCATAGTTGATAGGCATAGCTAGCTTACCTTTGATTTTCCTTTTTGGTGTAATAAGGAGCTCAGCAAGCAGAAACAGCAGCAACAGCAGTGAAATCACAGCTTCCCGGTAGTCCCAGCTACCAAAATTTCCAGAACTACACTGACCTGATTCCTTTATAGCCAAGGATATGTAGGCAACCTTTGAAGCAGGGTTCGGTCAGGCTCTTTTCAAAAACGCTTCTCATGGAATTTCAAACGGGCAAAAATCCCTCATATTGCTCACTTTATCTTTGCCCGAAAACTCTTCATGTTTTCGAGCAAAGAGGGGCAGCTGTAAGCACGTGTTGCCCTATATGAAATACTCCTATAAAATCCAAGAAGATAGAATATTGTTATAATTATTTGCCATTTTAGGAATTTTTATAGATTTTATTAACAGGTTGCATTTTTTCTTGCATGTTTAATTTTATTTAAATCATGAAAAAATACAAAAAATATCATGCATTACATTTAGATTATTTTTTTTACATTTTTAGAATTAGCTAGTAATTACTTGTTGTATAAAAATTTGAAAATCATAAAAAAGGCTTCATTTTTACACCTTTTCCTTTTATTGATTTTTTCTCTTTTAATTTAGGATTTAATAGCTTTTATAATTTTTGTAATTAGTTTAATTTCACATTTTTAGATAATCTAGGATTTTCATTTCTGAATTTTTAACTAAAGAAAAACAAAGAAAAAAAGGAAAATAAGAAGAGAATTTGAAAGTGGGTTTTAATTCAAATTTGGGTTGTTCTTATACCCAAATCTGCCCAAACGCAAACCACCCATGACCCGACCCGGGTTTACCCCAGACCCATTTAATTAAAAACCTAAAATCCCTAGCACAAAAGAGGAGCGCAGCTTCTTTTCGCCTGTTAATGATCTTCTCCTCTTCATCTTAACACACAGACCCTCCCATCTTCCATAACCGAGCAGCACCCCTAACCCTTTTCTTGTTCAACAACAAGAGAACGAAACTCCCTCCTCTCAACACCTTCGATTACACAATCTCATCCATCTCTCACCTTCACACACATCCCTATTTTGAAATGAAGATGAAAAAATCACAAAAAATATGATAAACAAAAGAAGAATCGGAATTTCTGAAGGAAGATTGAAGGAAAAATTGATTTCGAAACTTTTCTGGTTTGGTACAAGCTGTGGAAGTCGAGTTCATAGTTGTTGCCTGCTGATTTGGAATCTGTTGCAGCTGAGCTTCATCCCCGAAGTTTTTCTGGCCCTTGTCTGCTTTTTTTGAAGTTTGTTTCATTAGCTGCTACACAAAAGTTAAGTCGACAATTGTAAAAGCTATATCTGGTATGCAGGTATGTCTTTGTTTCAGATTTTTAATGATATTTAATTTAATTTCCTTTAGCTCATAAGACTCCGGTTAGATGTGGGTTCGCTCATTTTTATCTGTTTCAGTTGAATATAAATCATATGTCAAATATAAGAAATTATAGCACCTCTTAGTTGTGGATAATCTCAGTTGCGAGCATAACTGATTGGTGTCGAATGGTTTATTGCCAAGTTAATAATGTCTCTTTTTCTATATTTGTGTAGTTCATCAAATTCTGGTAAGACATTGCGGTGGTAGGTTTTTCTTATTTTTCTTCTATTTTTCTTTCATCTTTGTCTCTGTCCTTGTGAAGAAATAAACTCAATGTGCTATTTTTGCATTTAGCGTGGTAAAGTATATCATGAAGCTTAATGCTGTATGAAATGGATCCTGCTTGTAATGAGAAATTAGACTAGAGGATTCAACATTTGAGATCCCTGATGATGTTCTTATATTTGTGGCCTATTCATGCTAGTGATTGGTTTGACGTGTTGAGAAAATGCTTTAGGCGCGTTTTATAATAAATCATCGTGACTATGGGTACGGTTCCCCTAACATAGTCATGATACCTAATTCCCAAATTCGAGGGTGCATTTCATGTAACCCGATTATAACAACTTTAGATAATAAAACCCTATGAAATAAATTGAGGAGTGTCATGCCAAACAAAATTTATAATCCATGGCCCTCATAAGATTAGATTCAAGAACTAACACTTATAGAAAAAGGTTTGAGGTGTGCCATGCCGAATAAAATCTCAAAACACATGGCCCTCGGTTAATTAATAATAACTCTTTAGAAATCGAGGTGTGCCATTAGTGAATTTTCCGTGGCCCTCGCAAACTTGAAACTGCGTAGATGCTTTAGGCGCGCTATTTAAATTAATTTCCCTAAACTCGAGCGTGCATTTCATGTGATCCAAATCCAAATCTCAACAACGTTAAATTAAATGTGTCTCGGACTGCGAGTGCATTTCATGTGGCGTGATCCAAAGACGCGTTTTAGATGACGTTGAAATCTTCTTAAAATTAATTAAAAGCGGTTAATAGTTTAAAATATACCATAGGCTAAAACATGTATTAAGATCAGATAATAGGCCAATTGTAATAGTTTAAGCGACCGTGCTAGAACCACGGAATCCGGAAATTCCTAACACCATCTTCCGGGTTAACAGAATTCCTTACTTAGAATTTCTGGTTCGCAGACTTCAAAAGGAAAGTCGAATTTTCCTCGATTTGGGATTTAAAACTAAAACCGGGTGACTTGGGAAACCAATAAAATATTCCAAGTGGCGACTCTGATTAA
>NW_017685299.1:4942-6915 GCF_001879085.1 Nicotiana attenuata | reverse complement strand
CTCCAAGATACTCCTGTATCTGCATCATGTACAGGAATTGAGAAAGAGGTTCACGAAGACGGAATTCCAACATGTTCCCAGAATCCAGAATGAGTTCGCCGATGCATTGGCTACCCTATCATCTATGATACAGCATCCGGATAAGAATTTCATTGATCCCATTCCAGTGAAAATCCATAATCAGCCAGCTTACTGTGCCCATGTTGAAGAAGAAGCAGACGGAAAGCCTTGGTTTCATGATATCAAGGAATACTTGGCAAAAGGAGAGTACCCAGAGCATGCGAATCCTACTCAGAAATGCACACTTCGGAGATTGTCCAACAACTTCTTTCACAGCGGAGGAATCCTGTATAGGAGGACTCCTGATTTGGGACTATTAAGATGTGTCGATGCAAAGGAAGCATCCAAGCTACTAGAGGAAATTCATGTTGGGACTTGCGGTCCACATATGAACGGTTTTGTCTTAGCAAAGAAGATACTCCGGGCTAGCTACTTCTGGATGACTATGGAGACAGACTGCATCCAGTATGTCCGGAAATGCCACCGCTGTCAGATACATGCAGATATGATAAAGCTACCTCCAAGCGAGCTCTACACAACAAGCTCACCATAGCCATTTGCCGCTTGGGGAATGGACGTTATTGGACCAATCGAGCCTGCCGCTTCCAACGGACACAGGTTTATCCTGGTAGCCATAGACTATTTCACCAAATGGTTCGAAGCAGCATCTTACAAATCAGTGACTAAGAAAGTCGTGACACACTTCGTCCGTGACCACATTATTTGTCGATTCGGTATCCCAGAGTCAATCATCACTGATAATGGCTCCAATCTCAATAGTGACTTGATGAAAGCCATGTGTGAAACTTTTAAGATCAGACACAAGAATTCCACAGCCTACAGGCCTCAAATGAATGGAGTTGTGGAAGCCGCCAACAAGAATATCAAGAAGATATTGAGGAAAATGATAAAGAAGCATAAACAGTGGCACGAGAAGTTATCATTTGCTCTATTAGGGTATCGCACCACAGTCCGCACATCAACCGGAGCAACCCCCTATATGCTGGTTTATGGTACAGAGGCTGTCATTCCTACTGATGTAGAAATTCCTTTCATAAGGATCATACAAGAAGCTGAGCTCGACGACGCAGAATGGGTAAAAAGTCGTTATGAGCAACTAGCCCTTATAGACAGAAAGAGAATGAACGCAGTTTGCCATGGTCAACTCTATCAGAACAGAACGTCCAGAGCCTTCAACAAAAGATTCAAGCCAAGACAGTTCACACCGGGCAGCTGGTGTTAAAGAAAAATTTTCCGTATCAAGATGAAGCCAAAGGGAAGTTCTCTCCCAACTGGTAGGGTCCATACATGGTTCACCGGGTTCTGATAGGAGGAACCCTCATACTTGCAGAAATGGACGGAGAAGTCTGGCCAAAGCCGATCAATTCAGATGCAGTCAAGCGTTACTATGTCTAATCTTTATGCTTTCCTCATATGATGTAAATTGAACTACGCCTGACCTGATTCCCTTTTAAGAGGGGATACGTAGGCAGCCCTATGGGTTCGGTCATAATTCAATAAAATTTGCATTTTCCCCCGAAATTGGAAACTGGGGCAGAATTTTGAGGACCCTCAAAATTCCGAAGTAATTTCAGCCGATCTCCATACGAGCAATAGTCAGAAGTGTCAACCCATCAAACTGGAGCAGAATTTTGAGGAGGACCTTCACAATTCCGTAGCAAGAGAGGTTGCAATGTCTCGAACCACGTCACAGTCGTCGGTTCATCTAAAAGCTGGTTTAATTATACATTTATGTCATACTTTTACAAAATCATGCATGTTTATTATCGAAACTACTTTATTTAGCAACGCTACCCCAATGATACAGACAGTATCACCAGATCAAAGCCGAGCAAGTCAAGCAATGCCAGTGGGGATACGAACTAACCTATCCCCCTTTACAAACTCGCGAT
>NW_017685299.1:2843-4697 GCF_001879085.1 Nicotiana attenuata | reverse complement strand
CCTTCCGAGGTTAAACTCTACCTCCATCTGCATCTGCATTGCATAAGGCTACCATTCTGCCTTCCAACGTGCATAAGGCTACTATTCTGCCTTCCGAGGTTAAGCTCTACCTCCATCTGCATCTGCATTGCATAAGGCTACCATTCTGCCTTCCAACTTGCATAAGGCTACTATTCTGTCTTCCGAGACTAAACGCTGTCTCCATCTGCATTTGCACGGTTGAAAGATTGCCACATATTACATTTGCACGGCTGAAAGATTACCACATACTACATCTGCACGGTTGAAAGATCGCCACATTACTACATCTGCACGGCTGAAAGATCGCCACATACTACATTTGCATGGCTGAAAGATCGCCACATACTACATCTGCACGGCTGAAAGATCGCCACATTACTATTTTGCATGGCTGAAAGATCGCCACATACTACATTTGCATGGCTAAAAGATCGCCACATACTACATCTGCATGGCTGAAAGATCGCCACATACTACATTTGCATGGCTGAAAGATCGCCACATACTACATCTGCATGGCTGAAAGATCGCCAAATATTACATTTGCACGGCTGAAAGATCGCCACATACTACATCTGCACGGCTGAAAGATCGCCACATTACTACATCCGCACGGCTGAAAGATCGCCACATACTACATTTGCATGGCTGAAAGATCGCCACATACTACATTTGCATGGCTGAAAGATCGCCACATACTACATTGCCTGGCTGAAAGATCGCCACATACTACATCTGCACGGCTGAAAGATCGCCACATTGCTACATCACACGGATGAAAGATCGCCACATTGCACGGCTGAAAGATCACCACATTGCTACATTGCACGGCTGAAAGATTGCCACATCGCACGGCTGAAAGATCGCCACATACTACATTGCACGGCTGAGAGATCGCCACATGCTACGGCATCCTTCATGGGCTGAAATATCGCCAACTCATCCAAAGGCGTCATCGTTCGGAGGCACCATCTTCATAGCCTGAGAAAACCATGTCATGTCCGAGGATTTCTTTCAAACTTTTGCATATCATTATTAAAAGGCGTCATGGTTCGGAGGCACCATCCTCATAGCCCGAGAACATCATTTCATTGCCCGCGAATCCTTTATTATATGCTTCATGGCCCAGGACATCATGGTCTGAGGAAGCCATCCTTAACCGTCCAAAGACAGCATTCATGGTCCAGCGGGAATTTGCATCATGTCTAAATTTGCGCACAATATGTGCTTGTATTGCTTATTTGCAGGTAAACCGGCAAGCAAGAGCCATCCCGGCAGGAGCAGTTCCGCTCCAGTGCCCGCAGCCATATCAAGCCTAACCATTCCCGTAAACCGTCCGCTCACCCAGCCC
This sequence comes from Nicotiana attenuata, assembly GCF_001879085.1. Lineage (NCBI taxonomy): Eukaryota > Viridiplantae > Streptophyta > Magnoliopsida > Solanales > Solanaceae > Nicotiana > Nicotiana attenuata. The sequence continues at coordinate 3,325 of NW_017685299.1, read as the reverse complement.
TAGATGTTGTGTCCGTTCTTGAAATCGCTTCATCGCTATACTCCGCCGATGAGTCCTGAACTACATACGGCCTGATTTCTATAAAACCAGGGATATGTAGGCAGCTCAGAAGCCAGGGTGCAGCCTAAACCTCTTCAAACCGTTTCGCTCGGTCAAAATTGGCCATCATTTCTTTACCTGAAAACTCTTTCACCCTTTCCGGGTAAAGAGGGGCAGCTGTTGATACCCAATTTTTCCCTATATATTTTCAATATGCAAAAATACTTTCAAAATAGCATATATATATATATAAGCATGTCCAAGCATTTTTATTATTTTTTCCATAATTTTGAAGGGTTTATTTCCCTTTTTCATCCATAAAATCCCCAATAATTATTTCCAAAATTATTATTTTGGTAATTAATCTATTGGATTCTCATATTTATGCTAAAATATGGCTGAGGTAATTCTTACATATTTTTACAATTTTATTTAGTATTTTT
>NW_017685299.1:0-987 GCF_001879085.1 Nicotiana attenuata | reverse complement strand
ATCGAATTCCCAAATTCCCCCATATCCCCTATATGTATTTGTGTTCCTTTGGATGGTTTGTGGCCATGCCAGTATCAGCTATTGCTGTGCATGACCAAACCAGACCCCTGCTGGGGTCATGCAATGTATCCCCACAATCCCTTGCCCCTTTGAATGACTACTAATTCTGTGTAGTTTGAGTTTCACTACTACAACTGTTTTCAAATCACCCTTACCACCTACTATTTCCAACCCAGTTTTAATGAATCTCTTTCAACATGTGTTCTGCACTTCCACTATATTCTTAGAATCTAGGCTCTGCCCCTCTTGTGTGAGCCTTGCCTTGGGACCCTTGAGCTCCCTCTGAACTTGGACAAATAAAAGTTGGCCCTTCCACTTATCATTTTTCAACATGTCCATTTCACTATCATACCACTTAGCAATTCCTGCATTAAATGTATTAATAACCGGCATTTCTGCAATCATGTTCCTACTACCATGTACACTTAGAGATCTTGTTTAGGCTAAACAACATTAATGAATATATCATCTCTGCATGCCCTAATGACTGTAATATCTTTGCATATAGAAATCCTATTTAGGATTCTACATATATACATCACTCTGCACCTCTTTTCATTTAGATACCATGTCTTTAGGATCTCACTTATATTCGCTTAAGCACACTTAGGCTAATTACGAATGCATGAAAAGGAATAAAACAATTTCATTTAGTCTTTACAACTAATTGGCCATAATTTCTATGTGCTGAACACCTAGAACAGCATGTTTAGGTAAAAACAATAGTCTCCAACTGTCAGTAATCCTGAATAACTACTGAATCCTATTCACGCATGGGCAAGCCTTAGGTAATTACTTACATAAAACTGGAACTGCCTCTGTTTAATTATCAACTGCTACAACCGGCAGACAGGCCTGATTCGGACTTCTTTTCTGAGTTATATAATGAATCTGGTTCTGACTCAAACACCCTGCTTTAGGATTTAA
>NW_017685298.1:6243-6915 GCF_001879085.1 Nicotiana attenuata | reverse complement strand
CAGAATGGTATATGGACCAAGATGTCTCGCGTTGGCATATTTGGGATGATCTGACCCGAGACTTTGTTCGACAATTTCAGTACAACATAGACATCGCGCCAGACAGGAACTCTTTGGCAAATCTTAAGAAAAAGCCTTCAGAAAGTTTCCGTGAATATGCAATTAAGTAGCGCGAACAGGCGTCAAGAGTGAAGACTCCGATGGATAAGGTAGAGATGGTCACTGTTTTCCTTCAAGCCTAGGAAGCAGACTATTTTCAGAATATGATGTCCGCCATGGGCAAGCCCTTCGCAGAGGCAATAAAAATCGGAGAGATGGTGGAGAATGGTCTGAAGACAGGAAGAATCTTGAGTCAATCGGCCATTAGGGCAACCTCCCAAGCCATCCAAAGCGGGTCTGGAGGGATGGCCAAAGGTAATAAGAAAGAAGAAACAGTTATGGCAGCATCAGGGGCAAGAAGATCCGTGCTCCTAGACCCGTGTTTTCCGAAAGAACCCCTCAACATTACGCCCCTCATCATGACATGGCTTATGCTCCTCAACCGTATGCGGTCATGAATGCTCAACCTTTTGCTCGGCCGCAGCCACATGCCAATAGAAACCAAGCTCCATTTCAAAGAAACCAGCCTCCTCACCAAAACCACTATAACCCCCGTCCTCCACAAAATAACTT
>NW_017685298.1:0-2626 GCF_001879085.1 Nicotiana attenuata | reverse complement strand
TAGCATAGGATCCCATTCCATCAAATCCCGGCCAAAAAACCGAGGATCTCCCGGCCAAAAAACCGAGGAGCCTTTTCTTTCCAAATCCCGGAAAAAAAATCGAGGATCTCCCGGCCAAAAAACTGAGGAGCTTTTTCTTTCCTAATCCTGGCCAAAAAACCGAGGAGCTTTTTCTTTCCAAATCCCGGCCAAAAAACGAGGATCTCCCTACACAATCCTGATTTGATCGCTTAGATATGTGTCGCAACTAACTCACGAAATTTTTCTAGTGACAACTGGGGCAGAAAAATTTCGTTCGTTTGTTTGTTTTGGTATCTTAAGCAGGTCGACCTCAAGACACAAGGTAAGATGACCAATGGAATGAGTCTCAATCCAGAGTCAAGAAAAGAAGAAAAGAACAAAAAGAAATGAACTCAAAAGTGAAGCAAGCAAGGGTGCGGATTGCTCAAAATCTGATTGAAGCCACAAGTTCCGCTGATCCTGTTTTGATCCAATGCTGCACGAAGAAGTAAACACCTACAACTTGCGAGCATCAAGATTCAGATCGAAGTCCACAGCAAAATTAGCTAAGACTCAAGATCAAGTTTCAAGAAAATTATAGATAGGAATCTTGTAACTCATAGTTGATAGGCGTAGTTTGCTTAGCTTTGATTTTCCTTTTGGTGTAATAAGGAGGTCAGCAAGCAGTAGCAGCAGCAACAACAGTGAAATTACAGCTCCTGGTAGTCCCAGCTACCAAAACTTCCAGAATTACACTGACCTGATTCCTTTATAGCCAAGGATATGTAGGCAACCTTTGAAGCAGGGTTCGGTCAAACAATTTTCAAAATGCTTCTCATGGAGCGCCGAGCATGCAAAAATCCTTCATGGTGCTCATTTATCTTTGCCCGAAAACCCTTCGTGTCTTCGAGCAAAGAGGGGCAGCTGTGAGCACGTGATTTTTGCCACGCTTAAATTACTCCTATAGAATTCATTTGAATTAGAATTTTTCTTTTAGTATTTGAATTTTTAGGAATTAATTGCATGATTTTGTGTTTTGTTTGCATTTTGTGTGCATTTTTAGGTGTCATAAAAGATGAGAATTGCAAAAAATAGTATACTTGCATTTAGGACCTAATTCTAGATTTTTATATAAATTAAACATCATTGGAAATAAAAGAAAAATAACAAAATAGTCTTTTTACAATCTTAAACTTTGCATTTTTACATTTTTGATTTAGTTTTCTCTTAGTTAATTAGTTAATTAATTTGGGTCTTTTATTTTACACAATAAAATCAGAAAATTCAAAAAAAAAATAATAAATAACATATATGTAAGTAAAATACACAAAAAAGGGGCTAAATGAGAAGGCTGGCCATGTTTGGGCCATTTTTACGAAAATCCTAGCCCAATACCCTTGAAACCCAACCAAATCGGACCAATTGCCTAGCCCAACAACCCCAGACCCGACCTGCCCCCCTTTATTTCTAAACGATGTCGTTTGGCGTCGATAAATCTGAGCCGTCCATACACTCTAATCCAACGGCCATGGTTCAATCGTGACAATTAAATAAAACTGTCTGAAATATTTGAAACCCTAGAGACCAAAGATCCCCTTCCTCGTACCTCCGCCTCACCGCCACCCTCCGCCGTCGCCGCCGACCGGAAATCGTCTCCGCTAGCGGCGATTATCCAATGGCCACCAAAAATACACCCCTGCTTCCCCTCATCCTCCTCATTACGAATCCAAGCCTAGTTTCCCTCAAATCCCCCTCGAATCCTTCGAATAAGAGAAACCCTAGCGCCGCCTCCGCCGTGTACGGCGGCGCCGCCTCCCAAACCTCCCCAAAATCACACCCCAGACTCTCCTCACCTCCATATTCCCAAATCCTTACTCATCCTCCTTCAAACACCCCTGGAGCTCTTCGAATTTCCAATCGAAATCGGGTCAATGCCGGAATCTGAGTCAAAATCTTTTCCTGGGCCGGTAATGGGTCAAAACCCATGCTAATCGACTATTCTATGTAAAAATGAGAGATTGGCATGGATTTTGACTCATTTTGAGGTCCATCAGTCTATGCAAAGTCATTCCAGGTTCAATCTCATTAGGTATTTTTCTCTGTTTCTCGTTTTTTGTTCTTTTCTTTTCTATTCATTTTTCTTTTGTTCATACTCGTCTCCTTCTCTTGTCATGTCCCGGAATGCTTACCTTCATCATTTTACTTACTTTTGTGCTTGATTTAGGGTTCTGATTTTTACATTACAGTCATGTAGTTTAATTTTGTTCTTATTGTTGGCTTGATTGTTTGTTTGATTGTGGTCGCATAATTCTATGTTCGTTTCATTGTTTTACATGATTCTGCTTTTTGTTTTTTTTATTTTGTTTGATTCTTAACTTTGGCTTGATTGATATTAGAACTAATTCTGGTTGTTCAGGTTCAATTTTATAGTTGGTTTCGATTTTGATACTTAAAATAGGATAATTAGACTCTTAGTTCAATTTTAGGTCTTCTTTTAGTGTAATTGGAATTGTTTGGATATAGCAGTTTAATCCAGCATGTGTTTTGTTTAACCATAGTCAGTCTTGACCAAGGTAATAGGGCCAGGGTTAGTGTGATATAGGTTAGTGATTTCAAAAATAGGTCA
>NW_017685297.1:4850-6916 GCF_001879085.1 Nicotiana attenuata | reverse complement strand
GACCCCTGCACCTAAGTGGGATCCCAAAAGCAAGTACCTCACACTTTCTGAGAACAAAATTTGCACACAATGTGGTAAAACTGGTCACTATAAAAGTCAATGTATTGCAAAAGAAAAGGCTAGTCAAAAGAATAAAGAATTTGTTCAAGGGAAAAATAGGCTGCCAGGTTGGGCTAAAAAGAATTTGATTCACCCTTTTGCCTATAGAAAGGGACCCAAACTAGTTTGGGTTCCTAAGACTAACCCCTGATTTCCTTTCGCGGGTCCAAGTGAAAGGGAGCAGCCAAACATGGATAGTGGCTGTTCAAAGCATATGACAGGAAGCAAGAACCAGTTCCTTTCACTTGAGGACCTCAAAGGAGGTAATGTCTCCTTTGGATATGGGAAGAAAGGTGAGATCATTGGGGTTGGAAAGGTAGGTAAGACTGTTTGTCACTCTATTGAGAATGTTTACTTGATAGATGGCCTAAAGTACAGTCTAATCAGGGCATCACAATTATGTGATAAAGGTAAATTGGTAGCATTCACCACTACCAAATATTTTGTGATTAATCTTACCATTGACAAGATTGTTTTGCAGGGAAAAAGAGTAAACAATACATGTATTGTAGTTTTGTCCACACTTCCAGAAAATGAACTCACTTGCTTAAGTGTGTTGGACAATGATCCCCTCCTTTGGCACAAGAGACTTGGACATGCAAGTCTGAGTCAACTCAACAAATTAGTCTCCAAGGACCTGGTGATAGGGCTGCCTAACATCAAGTTCAAGGAAGACAAAGTTTGTGAGGCTTGTGCAAGGGGAAAGCAGGTAAGATCCTCTTTTAAATGCAAGAAAGTGGTAAGTACCACCAGAACGATGGAACTGGTCCATACGGATCTCTGTGGTCCAATGAGAATATTAAGCAGAGGTGGTAAAAGACATGTGATGGTGCTTGTTGATGATTACTCTAGGTTTACTTGGATATTGTTCTTAACATCTAAAGATGAAGCATTTGACATGTTTACTTCTTTTGTTAGAAAAACTCAGAAACAACTAGGTAATCAACTTGCATAAATTAGGGTTGATCATGGAACTAAATTTGAAAATCCTAAGTTTGCTGAATTTTTGCATGCTACATCATAAATAGTTGCATGACTAGACCTCTTGTTAAGAAGATTCCCTATGAGTCACTTAAAGGGAGAAAGCTAAATATATCCCATCTTAAGGCATTTATATGCAAGTGCTTTGTGCACAATAATGGCAAAGACTCCCTAGGTAAGTATGATCCCAGAAGTGATGAGGGAGTATTCTTGGGATATTCTTCACATAGTAAAGATTATAAGATATAGAGTAAAAGAACTATGTGTGTAGAAAAAATGTATATGTTATTTTTTTAACTAACATTCTTTCTGAGAGACAGGAATAAGATAATGAAGAGATTGGGCTGATAAGAAATTCAAATGGTGAAATCACAGTCCAGACTGAAGCTGCACCAAAAGAAGGAACAAGTGATGGAACAGGTTCTTCTACCCAGGGCAACATGACAGGGGGAACTGACTAGAGAGGAACTGATCCTCTAACCTCGAGGGAACCTGTCCATGAACCTATTCCTCAGTAACAAAACCAGGAAGGAACATCCAAAGAAATTGACACTCCTATTGCAACATCCACAAAATTGGCTATAGAAGAACCTGGTTCATCTGTTGATCAGAAGTTGTTGTATAGGGGAATGATTGGTTCTCTTTTATATCTCACTACTAGCAGACCTAACATTGTGTGCAGTGTAGGTCTTTGTGCTCGATTTCAGGTTTTCTAGTTGATAGGAAGAGCAACCCAGGTATAGCACACTTCCTTGGTTCATGTCTTGTGTCATAGGCTACCAAAAATGCAAAATTCAATGGCCTTATCTACTGCTGAAGCTAAGTATGTTGCAACTGCTTCAAGTTGTGCTCAATTGTTGTGGATCAAACAACCATTACTGAACTTTGGAATTGATGTTGGTTGCATCCCTATATTTTTTGTGATAACACTAGTGCTATTAGTATGACAAAGAAACCAGTTCATCATAAGAGAACTAAGCACATAG
>NW_017685297.1:0-3161 GCF_001879085.1 Nicotiana attenuata | reverse complement strand
GTGTAGATCAACCAGTGACCCAGTTCGGGACGTTTTGTTTCTTTTCCTCATGTTTTCAGTATTTTTATTTCTTCTTATGCTTTGTGGTAAAATCATATCAATCATCAATGAAGTTCACTATTTTTGCTCTAACTGTTTGTTTATATTTCTTTGATGGTTGAAATTCTTAGTTTGATCTATGATGATTAATCCATGTTTGCATTTGAAGTAGCCCGAGTGGCCATGAGTAAGTTTTAAAATCTGGTTATCTCACATTTTTATGCAACTTTTCGATGATGCCAAAAGGGGGAAAAAGGTTGTGCTTTAAACAAGTGATGTTTACACTTTGAACAGTGATGTTTATAACCTAATGTACCTGGTCCTTGATGATAAGTGATATAAAGGAAAAATGTTTCTAACATTGTATTGATGTTTGAGCTGAGTTCTGGCAGGGCCTAAGTGTATGAAAAGCACAGTGTTTGTCATCATCAAAAAGGGGGAATTTGTTGGCCCAAGTAAAGGTTAGTTTTGAAGACTGACAAAGGAACTCAGACATGAACCAGGTCCATCCAGTGGTCCATCCTTCAGGTTCACAAAAACGGGCAGATTCAAGCATGTGGGATGCACGTGAAGGAGATAAGCTTAACGTGGTGTATTTAATATCTCCTGATCGAAAAGGTTGCATAATTGATAAGGAGAAGGAGTCCTTAATCAAAGAGAACACAAGTCAAGATAGGGAAGGATTTAGAAATTGAAATCAACTAGAACTTTTCCACCAAGGAAGAGTTGCATCAGAACTCTAGTTATTTCTTCATCTACTAACTCTATAAATTGCAGGATGTTCTCACATTACATGTGTTGCACAAAAACGCAGAAGTTAAACGTGAATTGGGAGCAAAATAGCAAGGCTTTTTGCAAGCAATTCGTGTGTGATTCAAGTGTGCAAACCTGAAGCTACAAGAACCAGATTGAAGAACCAGCTCCATAAAGAGATTTATGTGTCTTTCTTTATTTCTAGTTCAATTGTTGTAGGTATTTTATATTGTACCTTTCAGCTTTATCTAGAAGCAATTGTAATAGGTATATTGAGTATTCAAGTTAGAGTTAACTTGAAGTTGTCGCAGCAGTTAGAGGCTGGTTGCCACAACGGGATTAGAGTTAATCCTTAGGTTTACAAAGAGTTTTGTAAATGCAGTTTTGGCTCAGTGATTTTAGTGGAAGTTTGGGAAAATCCTACTGAGTAGTAGGTCGTGGTTTTTTCACCTTTTGAGCCAGGTGTTTTCCACGTAAAAATCTTTGTGTTCTTTATTTTATGTACTTTTAATTCCGCAAACAGCAGTCGTTAGTACACCTAGAAGAACCAGGTCCATCCAGAAGCAGTTTAAGCAAAAATTGGGTACCACACAAATCACCCCCCCTCTTGTGTGGTATTGACGTTTAGAACATCAGTATTTTTGTTTTTGAATCTGTTTTTGTAACTTCCCTTTTTGAGAAAAAGAAAAACAAATAGTCTGGTAGCTTTTGTAATCGCAGTTGTTATTAATGAAAAATTGAGAAAAATTCCCCAAAAAATTGTTTCCTTAGTTTCGTATTTATTTGCAAGAACTACGCTTGGTCTGATTCATGCGGGGTCATGATACGTAGGCAATCTCCATTGGATTCGACTGTAACCAAAAACAAAAAAAAAAGGGCAAACAAGAGAAACTAAAAAGAGAGCAAGAGAAAAGAAAGAAACAAGCGGAAAAACAATTTTGAGGAAAGGAGAGAATGGGAACAAGAAAAACCAAGGCAAAAGAAAAGAAGGAAAGGAAAAGAGAGGAAAATGAGAGGAAAGCAAAGAAAAGAGGGAAAGGCAAGAAACAAACAATGGAAAACACGAGGGAAGAATGAGAGGAAAGACATGGCAAATAAAGAAAAATGAAAAGGCCTGGATGACGCATGCGACTGATCAAAAGCATAATAGGAACTGTTAACTGCCTAGGTGCATTCACTCCCCAAACGTGCGGGTACCAATATGTTAAATGCCTAACTCTAACGTGATGATTTCATTTTGTCTATGTCATTCCAGAAAAGGTGGTTGGTTTGTGGTTTGAAAGTGGTAACTCTGCTTCACAACACAAGGATAAGAGGCAATGGCAAACAACAAGAGAACTGAGTTGGTTGATACCGGTGTTCGACAACAGTTGGTGTAACGGGATAATGGGTTGGTTGAAGAGGTGCGGATGCTGAGACAACACATGACAGACATGTATCAAGCCTGGATGACTGGAAAGGCGCCACCCCTACCACCACCAATTTTCCCGGACACTACCCTTACCCAAACTCCCAACATAATACCAGATGATCCTCCATATTCTCCGGATACACCCGCTTATCACACTCGCCCCAACTACCCTAGTAGCTCCATCGCTCATCCTGCAGTCACTTCTCCCCAATATTGCCCTCCTGTCATATCCGTTACCCCAGACAATGAATACCCACCCAAAGTGCGCAATGCCCGATTTCACCCTCCAGAGGTTGCCCACAGGGTCCTTGATCCATACAAGAAGAGCTCCCGGGATGAGCAGATTCATGGTAGAAATGAAAGGGTTACGGGAAGAGCAGGGCGAGATGAGGTACCCAGGAAGTTGACAAGCACAGAACAACCCTTAAGGGACAAGCAAAGAGTGGAGGTCAGGGTAGCATGACTTGCAAGGGACTGATTGTGCCACATGACACCCGCCTGCCCGCAGGATTCAAAGTACCAAACTTCAACTTGTATGATGGGCGTGGAGATCCGGTAGCCCACCTGAGGGTCTATTGCAACGAAATGAGGATTGTTGGAGAGAAAGATGGCGTGATGATGGCATATTTCAGTGAAAGCCTAACTGGGGCAGCTTTGGACTGGCATGGTCGTCAAAATGTCGATGAGTGGCTTACATTGGGTGATATGGCTCAAGACTTTGTCCGATACTTCAATGCAAATCAAGTGTTACCCCAGACCGCACCTCGCTATCCAAGATGGAAAAGAGGCCGGAGGAAAGCTTTAATGTATTTGGGCTCAAATGGAGGGAGCAAGCTGCTCGAGTCAGTCCCTCAATCAGCGAAGAAGAAATGGTTAAGCTTTTTCTACAGGCCCAGGGACCCACCTACTACAGTCATTTGATCCCGGCCCTGGGTAAGCCTTTCAATGATGTGTTAAA
>NW_017685296.1:5641-6918 GCF_001879085.1 Nicotiana attenuata | reverse complement strand
GTTTTCTATCTTAGGAGAAAGATTCCTCAGACTAAGATTTAGATCCTAGGAGAAAATTTATCAGACTAGGTCTTTTGTTATCTTGCTATCTTAGGAGAAAGTTTCATCAGACTAAGATTTGGATCCTAGGAGAAAATTCATCAGACTAGGTCTTCTATCTTAGGAGAAAGATTCCTCAGACTAAGATTTAGATCCTAGGAGAAAATTCATCAGACTAGGTTTTCTATCTAAGATCAGACTAGGTCCTTGTTTTTGTTATCTTAGGAGAAAAGTTCATCAGACTAAGATTTTGATCCTAGGAGAAAGTTCATCAGACTAGGTTTTCTATCTTAGGAGAACAATTCATCAGACTATGATTTAGATCCGAGGTGAAAATTCATCAGACTAGGTTTTCTATCTTAGGAGAAAAATTCATCAGACTAAGATTTTGATCCTAGGAGAAAGTTCATCAGACTAGGTTTTCTATCTTAGGAGAAAGATTCATCAGACTAAGATTTAGATCCTAGGAGAAAGTTCATCAGTCTAGGTTTCCTATCTTTGGAGAAAGATTCCTCAGACTAAGATTTAGATCCTAGGAGAAAATTCATCAGACTAGGTTTTCTATCTAAGATCAGACTAGGTCCCCTTTTCTTTGTTATCTTAGGAGAAAAATTCATCAGACTAAGATTTTGATCCTAGGAGAAAGTTCATCAGACTAGGTTTTCTATTTTAGGAGAACAACTCATCAGACTGAGATTTAGATCCTAGGAGAAAATTCATTAGACTAGGTCTTTTTGTTATCTTGCTATCTCAGGAGAAAGTTTCATCAGACTAAGATTTTGATCCTAGGAGAAAGTTCATCAGACTAGGTCTTCTATCTTAGGAGAACAATTCATCAGACTAAGATTTTGATCCTAGGAGAAAGTCCATCAGACTAGGTCATCTATATTAGGAGAACAATTTATCAGACTAAGATTTTGATCCTAGGAGAAAGTTCATCAGACTAGGTTTTCTATCTTAGGAGAGCAATTCATCAGACTAAGATTTAGATCCTAGGAGAAAATTCATCAGACTAGGTCTTCTATCTTAGGAGAACAATTCATCAGACTAGGTCTTTTTGTTATCTTGCTATCTTAGGAGAAAGTTTCATCAGACTAAGTTTTATATCTTAGGAGAAAAATTCATCAGACTAAGATTTAGGTCCTAGGAGAAAGTTCATCAGACTAGGTTTTCTATCTTAGGAGAACAATTCATCAGACTAAGATTTTGATCCTAGGAGAAAGTTCATCAGACTAGGT
>NW_017685296.1:0-1229 GCF_001879085.1 Nicotiana attenuata | reverse complement strand
GGTTGGACCCGATGAGGGTTGCCTACGTATCTCACATCTGGTGAGAATCAAACTAGCGTAGTTCGGTCAAACAAAACAAACTAATTTTAAAAACAAGACTCTTCTTTTCATTTTTTCAAATTAAAACTAACTATTCTTGAAAACAAATTCTTCTTTCCCCTTTTCTCTTTTTGTTTTTATTTTTATTTTTCTCAAAAATTCGGCAGAGTTTCGACACTATTTGGACATTGTTTTTTTTTCAAAACAGGAGATTAACTCTCTTTACCCTCACACTGCTATTTCTTTCCTTCAAAAGCCGGTCAGCATGCGAATCCAAAACAAATAAATGCACAAGTAAGATGCGTCAGGATGGTCCATTATTCCGGGTACACCTGTCCTAGACGGACCCAACCCCTGTGTTGAGTTCCCTAAGTCAAAATGCACGTGATGCAGATAAGCGTTCCTACTAGGGATCTGGCATGAGGTCAAGTTATTCTAGGTTCAAGACCTGGGTATATGTTCTAGACTGTGCACCCGAGCGGACAACTCGAGTCGAGGAGGGGGCTACGTACCGGGAACCAAAAGGCCATCCGGCTTAGTAACTTGTACGGCCTCATTCTTACTTTAAGGTATGACACTAACAGAATAGGGAGACTACACCAGTGAGCACATCCCCGGAGGTGAGAAGAGAAGGGTTTCACCACAGTTTATATACAATTCAGATAATATCAAAGCGGTAAAAAGCAACATTTTGCACATTTAGCATGAAACATGTAGGAAAATCAGATAAAGCCAAATACAACAATATATCTAAGCTCGAATTCTGAACCCTGAACCAAAGTTCTGGGTTCTTTTCCCCAGCAGAGTCGCCAGAGCTGTCACACCTCCTTTTTCCTACACCCGCAAGGGTATAAAGGAGTTTTTCCAATTAAATGACAATCGAAATGGGATTTATTTATTAAAAATTCAGAGTCGCCACTTGGGAGATTTATGGTGTCCCAAGTCACCGGTTGAATCCCGAATCGAGGAAGGGTTGACTCTGTTTAACAGTCTGCGAACCTGAAAACCGAATAAGGAATTCTGTTAACCCGGGAGAAGGTGTTAGGCATTCCCGAATTCCGTGGTTCTAGCACGGTTGCTTAAACTGTTATAAATGGCTTGAGCACTAGGTTACCTACGTCTCATGAGTCACGAGCTAGCTTATTAGAGTCTCGGGGATCGGTACGGAACGTCTGTACTTATCTTCCAGA
>NW_017685295.1:0-6918 GCF_001879085.1 Nicotiana attenuata | reverse complement strand
AATGGGTCTCATTTACCCTTACAACAATTGCAGCAATTTCTTAAATTAAGGTTAAAACAAGTAATAACCAGTACGGTACCAAAATAATTATACAAATCCCAAAAAAAATAGTCTACTAATGTGTGTGCCAAGACCTGGTGTCACAAGTTGTGGGCAACTAGTAGAATATACAAAAGAAAAATCCTATCCCACTGTCCAAAATAGAATAGACAGCAAAAATAAATAAAGAGAAACTCCATCAAGCCGCTGAACGGCACAGGAAGGGAGCAGCTCACCGTGGAAGTCCCGGAATAAGCTCAGAGATATGCACCAGACTGATAGCCAGATGTACCTGCCTCAGATCCTGTACAATTAAGTATAGAAGTGTAGTATGAGTACATAAACAATATGTACCCAGTAAGTATCCTGTCTAATCTCGAAGAAGTAGAGATGAGAAGTCGACTTGACACTTACTAGGGTGAAATAATATGAGATATGAATTATACTGTGCATGGATAAAACAAATAAATAGCACTGTATAGCAAGAACTAGCAGGTCCTCTCCTAGATAATGTCACAGCTGGCAACTTCCATTTCAGGACAATTAATAAACTCAAATCATAGAAAATACTGGGTAAAGCAGGTGCAAGTAGTGCCGAGGTCGTACGGCCCGATCCAACATAAAGTAAATTGTGCACTGCCGAGGGTCGAACAACACGGACCATAGATGCATCTATTTCTCCCGCTCGCGAATCAACGATGCGACGCGGTCAAATGTAATTAAACACAACAATAGGCACACAAGAACATATAACTGGGAGAAATTACTCACTGAATTATCAACTTCCCTTTTAAAAGGCCAAGAATGATCTATGTTCCTCCTAACTAATCTCGTTTATCATAATTGCCATGATTAAACAATCCAAATTAAACATAGAGTTGCAAGAATACCACATAAAGCATGCCTTTGGGTCCTAAACTACCCGGACTTAGCACAATAGTAGCTACGCACGGACTCTTGTCACCTAGTGCGTACGTAGCCCCCGTATTTAATAGCAAATTATTAGATTACATCGCCTATGGGGAAATTCCCTCATACAAGGTTAGATAGGAGACTCACCTCGCTCGAAAATGCACCTCCAATACCAAGAACAAGCCCGAACTCTCAATTTGGAGCCGAACGATCCAAAACTAGATAAACGGGGTAGGAACTAGTCAATACAAGCTTACAAGATCATACTCTAACTATTTAAGCAATTTCCCACCCTAAAACACAAGTTTCCTAAAATCTGACCTCGGGCCCACGTGCCCGGATTCCGAAATTTTTCAAGTGAAGTCTTTCTTCATAACCCAAGGATCAATAATATATGATTTCTACTTCATTTCATAATAAATTTTGTGGTCAAATCCAACTTTTGTCAAAACCCTAGATTTTTGCTCTAACCCCATGATTTCACCTTAATACTAGTGTTTAATCCACCGAAGACACAAGTATTAAACTAGAAATAGGGAAAATAAACTTACCTCAAGATGATAGGTGAAGTTCTTCTCTCAAAAACTCTAAAATCGCCCAATGGAGGAGTGAAAAATGGCAAAATGAACTTAGAACCCGTAACAAATGAAGCTCATTGCTTCAGTGATTTCCGCATCTGCAGTCAGGGGACCGCATCTGCGGTCCCGCATCTGCGAGGAAGTGACCGCATTTGCGGAAGTTGGCCTAACGGGCTGGAACCGCTTCTGCAATCTCGGAGCCGCTTCTGCGGTTTAGGTGTCGCTTTTACGGTTTTGGGCCGGCCAGCCTTGGCCGCATCTGCGAGAGAACGACCGCTTCTACGGTCTCGCACCTGCGGCCCACCAATCGCAGGTGCGGTTATGACAGAAGCAACAGCTTCAGCTCTTCTCAACTTTTCTAACTTCACTCGAGCCTCGTCCGATTGACGCTCGGGGCTCCCGGTTCCCGTCCGAACATACTGACAAGTCCGAAATCACGAAACGGACCTGCTCGAACCCTCGGAACGGCCGAAACAACGCTAAATCTAAGAATCACCCCCTAAAACCAATTGAATCAAACTTATGAACTTCAAGTTCTTAATTCTCCTCTAACGAGCCGAAACGCACTTAAACTACTCGGATTGACACCAACTTTTGCGGGCAAGTCTTAAATATTATATTGGACCTATACTAGGCTCCGGAACCGATCCACGAGCCTGATACCAACGTGATCAATCATTATTTAGTTTCTTTAAATCCTTGGAATTTTAGTTTAACAATTTCTAATAAAAATTCATTACTCGGCCTAGGGACCTCGGAATTTGATTCCGAGCATACGCCCAGGTCCCATATTTTCCTACGTACCCTCCGGGACAGTCAAAATATGAATCCGGGCCCATTTGCTAAAAATGTTGACCCAAGTCAAACTTAGCCTTTTAAGAAATTCTTAAGAAATTAAATGAGCATACATCAACCCAAATTCTTCCATATCCCGAACAAACCAACCCCGCAGGTCATAAACAGAAAGTTTTATTTGGGGAAACGGGGTTTTAAAAGCAAAACGACCGGTCGGGTCGTTACATCCTCCACCTCTTAAACAAACGTTCGTCCTCGAATGGACATAGAAAAGTACCTGAGGTGCTGAATAAATGAGGGTATCTGCTCCGCATGTCCTCCTCGGATTCCCAGGTCGGCTCTTCGACTGGTTGGCCCCTCCACCGGACCTTTACTGCTGAAATCCTCTTGGATCTTAACTGGCGATCCTGTCTGTCAATAATGGCAACTGGTTCCTCCTCGTAACTCAGGTTCTCATCCAACTGAATAGTACTGAAGTTTAACATATGGGACAAGTCGGCGTGATACTTCCGGAGCATGGACACGTGGAAAACTGGATGAACTCTTGATAAACTGGGGGTAAAGCGAGTTAGTAAGCAACCTCCCCAACTCGCCCCAACACCTCAAATGGGCCAATAAAACTTGGGCTCAGCTTTCCCTTCTTCCCAAACCTCATGAAACTTTTCATTGGTGAGACTTTCAAGAGGACTTTCTCGCCAACCATGAATGATACATCACACGCCTTCTGATCCGCATAGCTCTTCTGTTTAGACTGCGCTGTGCGAAGTCTTTCCTGAATTAGCTTCACCTTCTCCAAGGCATCTCTCACCAGATCCGTACCATACAACTTAGCCTCCCCGGGCTCAAACCATCCGATCGGAGAACGACATCGCCGACCGTACAAGGCCTCATATGGGGCCATCTCAATGCTGGACTGATAATTGTTGTTGTAAGCAAACTCTACCAAACGCAAGAACTGATCCCACTGACCCCTAAAGTCAGTCACACATGCTCTAAGCGTGTCCTCCAAGATCTGAACTGTCCGCTCCGACTGCCCGTCGGTCTGTGGATGAAATGCTGTGCTAAGCTCTACGCGGTCCCCAACTCACCCTGAACAGCTCTCCAGAAGTGAGAAGTGAACTAAGGGCCTCTATCTGATATGATGGAAACGGGAACGCCGTGCAATCGGACTATCTCCAAAATGTAAATCTGAGCCAACCTCTCTGAAGAGTAAGTAGTCACAATCGGAATAAAGTTTGCCGACTTGGTCAACCTGTCAACAATGACCCACACTGCATCAAACTTCCGCAAGGTCTGGGGCAATCCCACTACAAAGTCCATAGTGATGCGCTCCCATTTCCACTCAGGAATGGGCATTCGCTGAAGTAGGCCACCTGGCCTCTGGTGCTCATACTTGACCTGTTGAAAATTCAAACACTTAGCCACGTACTCCACTATGTCCTTCTTCATCCGTCGCCACCAATAATGCTGTCTCAGGTCACGATACATCTTCGTAGCACCTAGGTGAATAGAATACCGCGAACTGTGTGCCTCCGCTAGAATCCTCTGCCTCAAGCCATCAACATGAGGAAAACATACGCGACCTTGGAGTCCCAGGACACCATCCTCGCCAATCGAAACCTCCTTGGAACTACCCTGTAGCAGCGACTCTCTGAGAACTGCCAAATGCGGATCGTCGAACTGCCGGGTCTTGATCTCCTCCGACAATGAAGACTGGGCAACAACGCACGCAAGAACTCGGCTGGACTCTGAAATATCCGACCTCACAAGTCTGTTAGCCAAGGACTGAATGTCCCAATCTAGTGGCCTCTCCTCTGCTGGAATGAATGCTAAGCTACCCATACTCTCTGCTTTTCTGCTTAAGGCATCTGCGACCACATTTGCCTTGCCCGGGTGATAAATAATGGTGATGTCATAATCCTTCATAACTCAAGCCACCTACGCTGCCTCAAATTGAGATCCCTTTGCTTGAAAAGATGTTGTAAGCTGCGATGATCAGTATAAACCTCACATGACGCCTCATACAAGTAATGCCTCCATATCTTAAGAGCATGAACAATCGCCGCCAACTCCAGATCGTGCACAGGATAATTCTTCTCATGAATCTTCTGCTGACGGGAGATATATGCAATAACTCGCCCCTCCTGTATCAATACACAACCCAGGGCAATGCGTGAAGCGTCGCAATATACAGTATACATCCCTGAACCGGAAGGTAACACAAGAACCGGTGATGTAGTCAAGGCTGTCTTGAGCTTCTGGAAGCTCGCCTTACAATCATCGGACCAATGGAAAGGAGCACCCTTCTGGGTCAATCTAGTCAGAGGTGATGCAATAGATGAAAAGCCCTGCACGAATCGTTTGTAATAACCTGCTAACCCAAGGAAACTCCTGATCTCGGTCACTAAAGTAGGACGTGGCCAACCCTGAACTGCCTCAATCTTCTTGGGATCCACCTTAATGCCCTCTCCTGACACCACGTGCCCAAAAATGCCACCGACTCTAGCCAAAACTCACACTTGGAGAACTTAGCATATAGCTTCTGCTCCCGCAAGGTCTGAAGCACTACTCTCAAATGCTGCTCGTGCTCCCCCAGGCTACGGGAGTATATCAAGATGTCGTCAATGAAGACGATGACAAAAGAACAATATAAGGTCTGAACACTCTATTCATCAGGTCCATAAACGCTGCTGGGGCATTAGTCAAGCCAAAGGACATCACTAGAAACTTATAATGGCCATATCTAGTCCGGAATGCAGTCTTCGGAACATCCGAGTCCCGAATCTTAACTGATGATACCCTGAACTCAAGTCAATCTTAGAGAACACCCTGGCACCCTGCAACTGGTCAAATAAATCATCGATGCGAGGCAGTTGGTACTTGTTCTTGATGGTGACTTTGTTCATCTGGCGGTAATCAATGCACATCTGCATAGTCCCATCCTTCTTCTTCACGAATAACACTGGTGCACCCCAAGGCGATACACTGGGTCTAACAAACCCCTTTGCTAACAACTCCTCAAGCTGCTCCTTCAACTCCTTCGGAGCCATGCGGTACGGTGGGATAGATATAGGCTGGGTGCCTGGAGCCAAATCAATACAGAAATCAATATCACGATCTTGTGGCATGCCAGGAAGATCAGAAGGAAACACATCGGCGAACTCCCGAACTACTAGAACTGAATCAATCGTCGGAGACTCTACGGTGGTGTCCCGAACATAAGCCAAGTACAACAAACACCCCTTCTCGACCATTTGCCGAGCCTTCAGGAAAGAGATAACCCGGCTAGGTGTATCAACTGTGGAACCATTCCACTCCAACCCTGGCAACCCTGGCATCGCTAAAGTAACAGTCTTGGCATGGCAATCTAGGACGGCGTGACATGGAGATAACCAATCCATGCCCAGAATGATCTCAAAGTCGATCATATCAAGCAACAGGAGATCTGCTCTAGTCTCAAAACCACAGAATGTGACCACACAGGACAGGTAGGTCCGGTATACAACCATATAATCGCCCACAGGAGTGGACACATGAACAGGAGTGCCCAAAGGTGCAAAAGGAATAACCAGGATACGAACAAACAGGGATGATACATATGAACAGGTGGACCCTGGAACAAATAATACCGAAGCATGTCTGCTGCAAACGGAAATAATACCTCTGATGACGGCATCTGAGGCCAATGCATCTGACCTGGCTGGAAGAGCATAGAATCTGGCTGGAGCGCCGGCTGGCTGGCCTCCGCCTGACTGAGCAGTAGCTGGATGACCTCTCCCTACCTGGCCTCCACCTCTAGGACGGCCCCTACCGGTCTGTCCTCCACCTCTAGGTGGCGGGGCAGCCGGTGCTGAAACCATAGGTTGCTGACCCTGCTGTACTGCATTGCCCCTAAGTCTCGGGCAGGTCCTCTTCATGTGACCCGGATCTCCACACTAGTAGCAGCCCCTCGGCGCCATAGCCTGCTGCCCTGAAGTCTGAGTCTGCTGACCCGAATATCCACCAGAAGGACCCTGAATGGCTGGTGGGCGATAAGAACTCTCTAGCATGGCACTGAAGTAAGCACTGGGAGAACCCTGATGACCAGAATACCCGCCGGAGGAACCATGACTAGCTGGTGGGCAGTAAGAACTCTTCGGCATCGCACTGAAATAAGGTCTCAATGGAGCACCTCGGGGAGGTGGTGGTGGTGCTGAATACAGGAGCCTGCTGGGCTGACCGCTCCCCGTGTGCCCCCTACCCCTAGTTGGGGTGCCTCTGAACTCTCCAGAAAATCGGGCCCTCTTGTCCTGCTGAAACTGCTCTCTACTCCTCTGGCGATAACCCTCAATCCTGTGAGCAATCTCCACCACTAGCTGATACTCAGTACCCATCTCTACTTCTCGGTCCATGCTAGCTCAAATACCGGGGTGCAACACTGCAACAAATCTCCACACTCTCTCTGCATCCGTGGGAAGTATCATGAGTGCATGGCGAGACAACTCAGAAAATCTCACCTCATAGTCGGTCACGGACATCTGACCCTGCTCAAGATGCTCAAACTCATACCATAGCTCTTCCCTCTCGAGAGGGTGGATACTACCTACTCCGAAAG
>NW_017685294.1:6611-6919 GCF_001879085.1 Nicotiana attenuata | reverse complement strand
ATATATATATATACTTACGCTATACTATGCACTAAGTATAAGTGTATTAGGTAATATTATATCGAATGTAGCTTTTATATATATAACATATATACTTACGTCGTACTATGCACTAAGTATAAGCGTATTAGGTAATATTATATCGAATTTGGCTTATATATATGTGTAATATATATACTTACGCTGTACTATGCACTAAGTATAAGCGTATTAGGTAATATTATATCGAATATGGCTTATATATATGTAATATATATACTTACGCTGTACTATGCACTAAGTATAAGCGTATTAGGTAATATTATATC
>NW_017685294.1:0-2720 GCF_001879085.1 Nicotiana attenuata | reverse complement strand
TTGTTGTTGTTGTTGCTTGTTGTTGATGTTGTTGGCATATTTGCCTATTTAGGAATTTTGGTAAGCTGGCAGGTGGTGTAGCTGCCAAAAGAGGCAGTTCCTGCCAGCAATATACCAAGAAAAGCGACCAACTTTGGTCGTTATTTGGTCGCTTTCTATTAAAAAAACAATTTACTATGAAATAGCGACCAAGGTTGGTCGCTATTTAACCCAGAAAATTAACAATTTCGGGAAATATGGCGACTAGGGTTGGTCACTTATTAATAAATAAAAAAATTAATTCATGTATTTAGCGACCAACTTTGGTCGCTTATTTAAAAAAAATAATTAAAAAATTTATAGTATAGCGACCAACTTTGGTCGCAATTTTCCAGATTTTAAAATATAATATTTCGTATGCGGACCAAAGTTGGTCGCTACTTTATAATTAATAATAAATAAAAAAACGAAATTTACACAAATGAGACCAACTTTGGTCGCAAAATTTATAATATTAAAATAATATAGCGACCAAAGTTGGTCGCCAGTGTCTTTACCGGAATATTTGGTCCTTTGACTTTAGAGACCAAAGTTGGTCGCTAATTAGCGACCAACTTTGGTCCCTAAGGTAAAGGGACCAGCTTAATATCGACCAGGCACGTTTGGTCGCTTTTTGGTCGCTTTTTGGCCAATAAGCGACCAATACTGGTCGCTTTTTGTGGTTGTTTTTTTTCCGGATTTCTAGTAGTGCTACATCCGAAATGTGGATTTTGTAGCCTCACGATCAGTATATTTCGGGATATATGGAACAATAATAAAAATCAACATCCAACATCCAAGTCGTTCCCTCCCCCCCCCCCCCCCCCCTAAAACTATATTTTTCATTTTTTCCTTGTTCTTTCTTGCTCGTTACTAAGCAACATCCAAGTTTTCTTTATGCTCCTTTTAAGGGTAAACATATGTATTTAAGAATTAGTGAGTGCGTCCTCGATTTTAGTTTTTCAATTCAAATTTTCAGGACAGAAATGTCCTGATTTGTCTTGAAGTTAAGATTTTTAGTTTAAAATTTCAGGACAAAAATAAATACTGGTTAACCCCTAAATATCATTCCTGAAAATGACTATTTGTGCACTTGCCCCTCTAAAATCTTATCTACTTCTAACTAACAAAAAAGTTGGCCTTATTATATTTTTAGCCTAATACTAGGCATTTGGCATTTGTCCAGATAGTAGGAACCTATACCATCAACTGCTAGGGATGTTCATAATAAGTGCATTCTTGAGTGTTAAAGAGGCTAGTTTAGCTAGGTGGTCCGCCACTGCGGCAAAATATTTCCACTTACCATAAATGCAGGCTAGCCCACTTACTTTTATTGTTTCTACACTTCAAATCTTTTTTTGTCGTACATGAGCTACTCAAAGACAGATTTAGAATTTGAAGTTTATGGATTTTCACAATAATCTTGAATTATATATATAATAATAATTAAGGTCACAATCAAATATTTTTAGAAATTTTGGCGAAATTCTTAATACAAATTCAGGGTTTGGACAAAGTCAGTGAGTTCACGGGGACCAGTTATAAGCTTAAGGCTAGATCCCCTAGAGCCACAACCACTAATTGCGTACACTATTCCCCTTTCGTAAAACAATTGACTCTGGATCTTGCCTTCCACAATGTTATAAAACGTACGTAGCCATGCATATAACCCTCTGCACTATTACATTATTAGCTACATAACTACCTAAATTAAACAATGGAGCCGTGGAAAGACCTGAGCGGAATAGTAGTAATGGTGACAGGGGCGTCCTCAGGAATTGGGCGAGAGTTGTGTCTCGACTTGGCGAAAGCCGGCAGCAGCATCATTGCTGCCGCTCGTCGTGTTGACAGGCTCAAATCTCTCTGCGACGAGATCAATTTACAGGGCCCCCGCCGTGCATTCGCCGTCGAGCTCGACATCACTGCCAATGGTGTTACCATTGAGGCCGCTGTACAAATAGCTTGGGACGCCTTCGGACATATTGATGCCTTGGTTAACAATGCCGGCATTCGAGGTTGTGTATTATGAAGTTCTACATTACTACTCTCTCTATTCAATTTGTTTTTGAAAAAGAAATAAAGACTTTTACAACTTGTACTCCCTCCGTCCAAATTTATGTGGCACTTTTTTCTTTTTAGTCCGTCCCAGAAAAAATATCAGTGTTCCTTATTTAGAAATATTTTGTTTTTGGAATTCCTACTTTACCCTTAATTGTATATTTTATGTTATCATCGACGCATAAAGCTTAAAACTCTATATTTATATAGGTAGTATAAGCTCTTCAGT
Source organism: Nicotiana attenuata (assembly GCF_001879085.1). Lineage (NCBI taxonomy): Eukaryota > Viridiplantae > Streptophyta > Magnoliopsida > Solanales > Solanaceae > Nicotiana > Nicotiana attenuata. Next base: position 415 of record NW_017685294.1, on the reverse strand, counting down.
GAAATTGTCAGAGGATGAGTGGAACCATACCTTTAATACAAACCTAAGAGGAGCATGGTTGGTTTCCAAATATGTGTGTAGACGCATGCGCGATGCTAAACAGGGCGGAGGATCTGTCATTAATATCTCTTCAGCTGCCGCACTGAACCGTGCACTATTACCGGGGTAGTCTTGCTTACGCTTCTTCAAAGATGGCTCTTGACATGGTTACTAAGGTACGTATAGGAATTTTATTAAGGATGTTCAAGATTTGACATGCATGTTCGAAAAGGCTGCATGATCTACCATTGATTTATCTGCAATTTTCTTCTCTGTTATACATATGTTTGCATTAATTATTCAAAAAATTAATGGCAGATAATGGCCCTTGAATTGGGAGTAGACAAGATTAGAGTGAACTCAATAGCACCAGGAG
>NW_017685293.1:6217-6920 GCF_001879085.1 Nicotiana attenuata | reverse complement strand
AGAATAAAGCAAATATGAAAGAAGCTCAGTCTCAATATCTTAAGTAAAAATCGGATTTTTCAACAATTAGCTCAAGTACGCGCTCGTCACCTCACGTACAAGGCACTCAATTACCACATATCATATCCTAAGGGGAAAGGTCCCCCACACAAGGTTAGACAAGCCACTTACCTCGAATCGGCACCAAAATCAACTCGAAATCACACTTTTGCCACGAGTATCCGACTCCAAATGGCCCAAATATATTCAATTCAATTACATATCGTAAGTAATATTGCAAACAACTGATTCCACTATTAAATTTACAGCTAGGGCGCAAAAATAGGTAAAATGACCAAAATGCCCCTCCAGCCAACGTCTCGGAATCGAATAATTTTTACATTTTCAGAACCGTCGTACTCTCACGAGTCTAACCATATAAAAATCTCCCAAATCGGAGGTCAATTGCCCACTCAAAACTCAATAATTAGGTCTATGAAGTTTCTTCCAATTTTTGATCCTAAATTCGAATTCCAATGGTGTATTTAACTATAAAATGATGAAATATAACAAGAAGGGACCAAAGAAACGTTACCCAGTGATCTTCACTTCAAATCCCTCTCAAAATCGCCTTAAACCGAGCTCTCAATTGATTTTTGCAACTTATGAACTCAAACCCTCGACATCTCTATTTCTGTCCAGGGGTTTCCGCTTCTGCGGACAA
>NW_017685293.1:0-2215 GCF_001879085.1 Nicotiana attenuata | reverse complement strand
GTAATGACCATATCGAGTCCTAAAGGCGGCATGCCCGGAGGATCAGTTGGAAATACGTCGGGACAATCCCGTACCACTGGAACAGAATCAACAGAAGGGGTATCAACACTAACATCTCTCACATAAGCCAAATACGCGGCACACCCCTCCTCAACCATGCGCTGAGCTTTAAGAAAAGAGATAACTCTACTAGGAGTGTGATCTAAAGTACCACTCCACTCGACACGCGGAATACCTGGCATAGCCAGCGTCACGGTCTTGGCGTGACAATCAAGAATAGCAAAAAAATGGGGCGACAACCAGTCCATGCCCAGAATAATGTCGAAATCCACCATACCGAATAACAATAAATCCGCTCTGGTCTCAAACCCACGAATAGTAACCAAATATGACCGATAAACGCGGTCTACAACAAGAGAATCTCCCACAGGAGTAGAAACATGAACAGAGAAACTCAAGGAAATTCCGAGGTACACCCAAATGCGGAGCAAAGTAAGAAGACACATAAGAGTAAGTAGAGCCTGAATCGAATAGAACCGATACACTTCTATAACAAACCATGACAATACCTGTGATAACAGAATCGGAGGCAACCACCTCGGTATGGGCAGGTGGGGTAGCAACTGGGGCTGTAACCATAGCCTGAGAACTCTGCGGGGTATGCTGTGGCTGAGAAGTCTGTGGAGGTGCACTCCTCCCAAGTCTAGGGCAATACCTCACCACATGGCGTATGTCACCACACTCAAAACAACCTCGCGGCCAACGTGGGGGTGGAAACTGTGCAGTACAAGTACTCCGAGACCCCTGGACACCTGAAACTCTAGGTGAAATCTGTGATACAAACTGAGCTAGCTGACCCACAAAACCTCTTCCGTGACGCACCCTGCCTCCAAAATAAGGACCCGTATATCTCCCCGGTCTACGAGGTCTACTCACCCCTGTATACTGTCCCTCCTGACCTCGTCTGTCCTCTCTCTCCTGGACCCACCTGTCTCCTACTTGGCGAGAGGTCCTCACCACCCGCTGAACTGGGGCCACAGGCTGTGTCGCCATGACACCTGGAACCTGACCAATGGGAACTCGCTGCTCTGGAGTGGGGGCGGCGGGAGTCTGGATCCCTCCCCCGATCTGTGAAGTAGTCGGTACAACCTGAATCAATCCGGCCTAAATCAACGTACCAAACATGCTCAGGAACTGAGTCAAAGTCTCCTGAAGGGCTGGAGTAGTAGTGGAAATGGGCGTGTCGGGCGCCTCAACTCCGGCTGGGTTTGCTGGTGGTACCTCGGCTGCAGCTCGCGCAGGTGCCCTAACTGCACCACGCACGCGTCCTCGGCCTCTACCCCGGCCCCGGCCTCTGACAGCTGCAGTAGGGGCGCGGGTGTCGGATCATCTTGAGTAGCACGTGTCCTCACCATCTGTGAGAGAATAGGAGTCGGAAATTTAGAATTGATGTTCAAAAATCTCGCACGATAGGAATCAAATGAAGTGAAATTTTCCTAACGGTTACATAGCCTCTCGTAGATAAGTACAGACGTCTCCGTACCGATCAGCGAGACTCTAATAAACCGGCCTGTGTTCCGTGACTCCTATGAACCTAGAGCTCTGATACCAACTTGGGGAAACCTTAAACCTAAGAATACATGGCTAATAACGGTGATGATGGGGTAGATTTAGTTGCAAGAGAGGCAACACAAAATAGAGAACAAGCTGCACGGTTAGTAGCTGAAGCAGCCCTTAGAGCTGCTGATGAGACTATCGAAGATGATGGGGGTCAGAGATTCAATATAAATTGACCCTTGGTTGAAGACCAATTCAAAAATATGGCTCCCAGGCCTGGAAGAGTATTAGGTGATTATGCCAGACTAGTCTACACTCAGGGACTGTCAAGTGTTACCTCCACCCGTTGCAGCAAATAATTTCGAGTTGAAGCAAGTCTTGCTTCAAACCATTCAGAGCAACTATGCCTTTAGCGGGAAGGCGAATGAAGATCCTAACACTCACTTGATGGACTTTAAGAAATCATGAACACCTTCTAGTACAATAGATTGTCAAAAGATGCAGTCTACTTAAGGGCATTCCCCTTTTCATTGAAGGATGACGCAAAGCACTGCTTTGTAGCTTACCAACTTGGTCGATCAATACATGGGAAGATATTACTAAAGAGTTCCTTTACAAGTACTTCTCAGCTACAAAAACAGTAAAATTCATAAGGGAA
>NW_017685292.1:6208-6920 GCF_001879085.1 Nicotiana attenuata | reverse complement strand
ACTCCTTCTACGAATGCGGTGAACATTATCTCCCCTTTTGTAACAACGCTTGAATTGTGAAATCCAGATAAGGTACATGCTTTGGGTACCAATTTGTTATCACCTTGCATTCCGTTTACCACTCTTAAAAGAATGATATTTACAGAGCTACCTAGATAAATCAAAACTCGTTTCACATTAGTATCTTGTACAAGTAAAGATACTACTAGTGCATCATTGTGTTGGATCAACATGCCATCTGCATTCTGCATCATCAAATGTTATATTGTCTTCAATCAGAATTGAGTAGTTCACATTGGTGACACACTCCATAATCCACCTTACCATCTTGTTTGGGAAACCATATTCCTGCAGAACCATTTCTAAGAAAGGCCATTCAACAGAGTCATAGGCCTTCCTTATGTCCACTTTTATAATGCACCTGGGGGAGACTCCTTTTTTGTTATATCCCTTAACCAGTTCATGAGCAATAATCACATTGTCCAGTATACTTCTTCCCTCTATGAAAGCTGATTGAGCATGTCCAACAATGAGGTCCACCACTGTTTTCAATCTTGAAGTGAGAATTCTTGCAATGAGTTTGTAGATAGTTGTACAACATGCTATAGGTCAAAACTCCTTTACATAGGAAGGACTGGATACTTTTGGCACCAAAGTAATAGTAGTACTGCTGACATTCTCTGTAGTTTCCCTGATTCAAGAATTCTTGTAC
>NW_017685292.1:0-2558 GCF_001879085.1 Nicotiana attenuata | reverse complement strand
GAGGGGCCCCTTACGGCCCAAGCGCAATATCAATCCATCTCGTGGCATCATAAACAGGTCTTCGACCTCATATCAAATCAGTGTATCACCGCTGTGGCGTGCAGCCCGATCCCAAAGATATGTATCACCGCTGCGGCGTACAGCCCAATCCCAAAGATATGTGTCACTGCTGCGGCGTGCAGCCCGATCCCAAAGATATCCTCACAACACAGGCCCTCGGCCTTACTCAGTCAAAAATCACGTAAGCCTCGCGGGCAACAGTAAAACAGTATTTCTCAGCCCAAAACATCATTTAAATATCATTTGAGTATTAAAACAGAGTAAACATGGCTGAGTTTTGAAAACAGTGGGAAATAACATGACTGAGTTCAAGTATAAAGTCAAAACAGTGAGGAAACATCAACAACAATCCCCGAAGGGTTCAAATAATTGGCACGGAGCCCAAATATGGCATTCAGCCCAAATAATGATGATAGCAAATAGATTTAAATCATGTACGCGGTAAAATTATCAATCGGGACGGACCAAGTCACAATCCCCAATAGGGCACGACCCCACGCTCGTCATTAAGCGTGTGCCTCACCTCAATATAGCACTACGATGTGCAATCCGGGGTTTCAAACCCTCAGAACATCATTTACAACCATTACTCACCTCGAACCGGCTACATCTCTAGCTCGCGACGCCTTTGCCCCTCGAATCGGCCTCCAGGCGACGTCGAATCTAATCCAAAAACCAGAACGAATATGTCACAATATGCTAAGGGAACAAAGCCCAAGCGAAAACAGTCGAAAAATACCAAAAATTCCGAAATTAGCAAAACCCGAGCCCCGGGTCCACTTGTCGAAACTCAGAAATTTTCACATCAATAGATTCCTTATCTCCTCACGAGTTCATACATATCAAAAGTGCTCAAATCCGACCCCAAATGGTCCTTCAAATCCCAAATCAAAAGTCCATTTTCTCAAGCCCTAGTTTTTCAATTTTTGGCTTAGTTTTCATGATTTTCTAGGTGAAATTCACATAATAATCGAGTTTTAAGTCCAAAAGTCTTACCTCAGTCGTTTCCCCTTGAATCCCTCTTTAATATCCTTCAAAAAGCTCTCAAAATGATCAACTATGGGTGAAAATAAGCCCAAATCGCGACAGATGACTTAAACATTCTGCCCAGGCCTGACCTTCCTTTTTCGCGAACGCGGTCAAACTCTCGCGTTCGCGAAGCACAAAAATAACGTTGACCAAAAATCCTCTTACGCAAACGCGACACAACTCATGCGAATGCGATGCCTTACCAGATGACCCTTCGCGAACGCGGTCCAACCATCGCGAACGCGGTCCAACCATCGTGAACGCGGTGGGTTAAATCCTACTGAAGCTCAATCCCTCCATTTCTTCTATGCGATCGCGACTACACTCCCGCGAACGCGATGCACAACCTCGCAGCCCTTCGCGAACGCGCCCCATGCCTCGCGAACGCATAGGCTAAACTCCCACCTTCCTCAGCTTACTCTTCGCGAATGCGAGGGTCCTCTTGCGAACGCGAAGACCAAAATGTCTGCAACAGCTGAAACCATTTCCTGCAATTTTTCCAAACTCCAAATTGATCTGATGACCACCCGAAACTCACCCGAGGCCCTCGGGACCTCAACCAAAGGCACAAACATAACCCAATACCTTATTCAAACTTGTTCTAATCATCAAGACACCTCAGACAAGTTTCTAAAATCTTCCGAAATACGTTTTCGATCAAAAATCCAACCAAACCACATCCAAATGACCTGAAATTTTACACACACATCCCAAATGACATAAAAAAACTACTGCAACTCTCAGAATTCCATTCCGACCCCTGGATCAAAATCTCACCTATCAACCGGAAATCGCCAAAACATCAACTTCGCCAATTCAAGCCTAATTCTACTCCGGACCTCCAAAACTCATTCCGATCACGCTCCTAAGTCCCAAATCACCTAACAGAGCTAACCAAATCATAAAAGTTCCAATACGAGATCATATACTAACAAGTCAAAACTTGGTCAACCTTTTAAATTTTAAGCTTCAAACTGAGAACTGTTCTTCCAAATTTATTCCGATTATCCTGAAAACCAAAACTGACGATTTACATAAGTCATAATACATCACACGAGGCTAGTCATGCCCGAGAACTGGCGAGCGAAGTGCAAAAGCTCAAAATGACCGGTCGGGTCGTTACAAGCAGTATACTGTTGCAGTATATTGTATACTATTACGGTATAATATTGTCATATATTGTATATTATTACAGTAAATTATATACTATTGTAGTATATTGTTGCATTATGCTGCAATAAACTTTATAATATAGCAGTATACTTTAAATAATATTTTTGTCACGACCCCAATTTGCCCTCCGTGAACTATCGTGACGGCACCTAGTCTCTACGACTAGGTAAGCCAAACAAATTGCGGAAAAAGAAAACAACAGAATAAAACTAGCCAAAACTGCAGAAAATAACAAACTGAAGCTTTTAAGATGCCGCTCGGCACATATACAATACAAACTCTCAAAATGAAACTAT
>NW_017685291.1:0-6920 GCF_001879085.1 Nicotiana attenuata | reverse complement strand
AGTCGGATAATGTCATAAACAGGCTCAAAAGACCAAGAGACATCGGAGCAAGGCCGGAGATGGCCGGAATCTTCGAATCAGTGAAGGCCTGGGTGAAGACCCTCGAGGTCTGGCCTCGATCCTTCGAACAACAGGCATGCAGGAGCCATAGGAGGTGGGTATAGGCTGTCTATGGCTTGAGAAGCCATGGACGCCGGTGAAAACATGGTGGAACAAGGTAGGGGAGGCTAGGGTTCCGGGGAGCCTTGAGAGAATTTGGGAGGTGAAGAGAGTTCAAAGGCGGCACATCTGATAGAGTGAATTAGGGTTAAGGGGGTATGGGAATTAAAAAGGAAAGAACGGATCATGGCCGTTGATCAAAATGATCAACGGCTAGGATTAAAAGAGAAAATGGGCGGGTATGAAAACGGGTCGTGGGGTTTGGGTTAAAATTTGAAGTTGGGTCATTTAATTAGGGTGGAATTGGGGGTTAAATTAAGGCTGTAATTGAAATAGAAATGGCTATGTGTTAAATAGCCAATTTTCCCCCTTTTATTTTATAAAAATAGTTAAAATGATTTTAAAGACAAATTAAAAGAACTGAACTAATTAATAATATATAAATATTGATCTTAAAAAACTGTGAATGATTTTATAATTGTAAAATGCTGTTAATCGTAAAATAGGCTATAATTGCAATTATATGCAATTTAGCTTTAAAAATACCAAATAAATTTATAAAAATATGCAAAAATCACCTTAATTATATTTTGGTGTAAATACGAGGATAGAAATAAATTATTCACCAAAGTGATACTTTTGGGAACAATTATTGGATTTTGTACTGCCAAAATAGATAATAATTGATTTTAAAAATCTTAAAAAATTAGGAAAAAATACCAAAACTCTTGGGCATGCTTATATATGCATACACATGCTATTTTGAAAGTATTTTGAGTGTAAAATACATAGGGAAAAATTGGGTATAAACAGGAGGTGCAGGTACTGTTCTGGTTTGTGGTAGAGAAGCTTCGGTTTTATTTTGCGCCGTGTCTGGTCATGCCTAGTGATTCTTTATGTGCCCCTGTTTATGTGTCTACTCCGGTGGGTGATTCTATTGTGGTGGATCGCGCCCCTTGTTCATGTATAGTGGTGATTAGAGGTCTTGAGACTCGTGTAGATTTGCTTCTTCTGGACATGGTCGATTTTGATGTCATATTAGGGATGGACTGGTTATCACCTTACCACGCTATCTTGGACTGTCATGCCAAGACTGTAACCTTAGCCTTGCCGGGTTCACCTCGTTTAAAGTGGAGAGGGACTCCTGGTCATTCTACCCGCAGTGTTATCTCGTATGTGAAGGCTCGGCGTATGGCCGAGAAGGGGTGTTTGGCCTATTTGGCATATGTTCGTGATTCTGGTGTTGAGGTCCCTTCTATTGATTCTGTGCCCGTTATTCGTGAGTTTCCTGAGGTTTTCCCTTCAGACCTGTCGGGTATGCCACCCGATAGGGATATTGACTTTTGCATTGATTTGGCTCCGGGTTTCAGCCCATTTCTATCCCGCCGTATCGTATGGCCCCGCCTGAGTTGAAAGAGCTGAAGGAGTAGTTGCAAGACTTGCTTAAGAAGGGTTTCATTAGGCCCAGTGTTTCGCCTTGGGGTGCGCCGGTGTTGTTTGTTAAGAAGAAAGATGGATCAATGTGAATGTGTATAGATTACCGGCAATTGAACAAGGTTACAATCTAGAATAAGTATCCGCTGCTGAGGATTGATGATTTGTTCGATCAGCTTCAGGGTGCCAAGGTATTTTCAAAGATTTACTTGAGATCTGGCTACCATCATTTGAGGATTAGGGCATCCGATGTCCCTAAGACAGTTTTCCGCACTCGGTACGGGCGTTATGAGTTCTTGGTGATGTCATTCGGGCTAACAAATGCCCCAGCAGCTTTTATGGATTTGATGAACTGAGTGTTCAGGCCTTATCTGGATTCGTTCGTGATAGTCTCCATTGATGATATATTGATATATTCCCACAGCCGGGAGGAGCACGAGCAGCACCTTAGAGTGGTTCTTCAGACTCTGAGGGATAGTTAGTTGTACGCCAAGTTTTCGAAGTGTGAGCTCTGGTCGAGTTCAGTTGCATTCCTGGGTCTGGTGGTGTCAGTAGAGGGTATTCAGGTTAATCCGAAAAAGATTGAGGCAGTCAAGAACTGGCCTCGACCAGCATCAGCTACAGAGATCCGGAGTTTCTTGGGATTGGCGGGCTACTATCATCGGTTCGTAGAGGGATTTTCATCTATCGCAGCCCCGATGAACAGGTTGACCCAGAAGGGTGCCCAGTTCAGATGGTCGGATGAGTGTGAGGCGAGCTTTCAGAAGCTCAAGACAGCTCTGACTACGGCACCGGTGTTGGTTTTGCCCACAGGTTCAGGGCCTTATACAGTTTATAGTGATGCTTCCCGTATTGGGCTTGGTGCAGTGTTGATGCAGGATGGCAAGGTCATTGCCTATGCTTCGCGGCAGTTGAAGATTTATGAGAAAAACTATCCGGTTCATGATTTGGAGTTGGCAGCCATAGTTCATGCATTGAAGATTTGGAGGCATTATCTGTATGGCGTGGCATGTGAGGTGTTCACGGATCACAAGAGTCTTCAGTATTTGTTCAAGCAAAAGGAATTGAATTTGAGGCAGAGGAGGTGGTTGGAGTTGTTGAAAGATTATGATATCACCATCTTATATCATCCGGGAAAGGCCAATGTGGTGGTCAATGCTTTGAGAAGGAAGTCAGCCAGTATGGCAGTCTTGCTTATATTCCGGTCGGTGAGAGACCGCTTGCCTTGGATGTTCAGGCTTTAGCCAATCAGTTCGTGAGGCTGGATGTTTCTGAGCCCAGTCGTGTGTTAGCTTGCACGGTCGCTCGTTCTTCATTATTGGAGCGTATCCGTGATCGGCAGTATGATGATCCCCATTTGTGTGTCCTTAGAGACACGGTGAAGCACGGAGGTGCCAAGCAGGTTACCTTAGGTCATGATGGAGTCCTGAGATTGCAGGGTCGAGTTTGTGTGCCTAATGTGGATGGACTTCGAGAGTTGATTTTAGAGGAGGCCCATAGCTCCCGGTACTCTATTCATCCGAGCGCCGCGAAGATGTATCAGGATTTGCGGCAGCATTATTGGTGGCGTAGAATGAAGAAGGATATCGTTGCATATGTGGCTCGGTGTTTGAATTATCAGTAGGTTAAGTACGCGCATCAGAGGCTTGGTGGTTTATTTCAGAGGATTGAGCTTCCCGAGTGGATGTGGGAGCGGATCACTATGGACTTCGTTAGTGGACTCCCGCAGACTCGGAAGAAGTTCGACGCATTATGGGTCATTGTTGATAGGCTGACCAAGTTAGCGCATTTCATTCCTATGGCAGTCTCCTATTCTTTAGAGAGGTTAGCTGAATCTACATTCGGGAGATTGTTCGCCTTCATGGTGTGCCTGTATCTATCATTTCGGACCGGGGTACGCAGTTTACCTTGCATTTCTGGAGAGCAGTTCAGCGAGAGTTGGGCACACGGGTGGAGTTGAGTACACCATTTCATCCCCAGACGGACGGACAGTCCGAGCGGACTATTCAGATTTTGGAAGATATGCTCCGAGCTTGTGTCATTGACTTTGGAGGTTCATGGGATCAGTTTTTGCCATTAGCAGAGTTTGCCTACAACAACAGCTACCAGTCGAGCATTCAGATGGCTCCTTATGAGGCTTTATATGGTAGGCGGTGTCGGTCTCCGGTTGGGTGGTTTGAGCCGGAAGAGGCTCGGTTGTTGCGTACGGATCTGGTTCAGGAGGCCTTGGACAAGGTCAGTATAGGCTTCGTACAGCTCAGTCCAGGCAAAAGAGTTATGCAGACCGCAAGGTTCGAGATGTGGCTTTTATGGTCAGTGAGCGGGTATTGCTCCGAGTGTCGCCTATGAAGGGCGTGATAAGATTTGGGAAGAAGGGCAAGCTTAGCCCTAGGTTCATTGGTCCATTTGAGATTCTTGATCGAGTGGGAGACGTGGCTTATAGACTTGCTTTGCCGCCGAGCTTGTCAGTCGTGCATCCAGTGTTCCATGTGTCCATGCTTCGGAGATATCACGGCGATCCATCCCACGTGTTAGATTTCAGCACTGTCCAGTTGGACAAGGACTTGTCTTATGAGGAAGAGCCGGTAGCTATTTTAGACCAGCAGGTTCGTTAGTTGAGGTCGAAGAGCTTTCCTTCTGTTCGTGTTCAGTGGAGGGGTCAGCCTCCTGAGGCATCGACCTGGGTGTCCGAGTCCGATATGCGGAGCCGTTATCCCCATACTTTTCCCGACTCAGGTACTTCCTTCTTAAGTCCGTTCGAGGACGAACGGTTGTTTTAGAGGTGGAGAATGTGATGACCCAAACGGTCATCACTTATTTTAAATTAAATTCTATGACTCCGAGGCCTTGAAAACCTCATTTAGAGTCACCTCAATTTGTGTGCGCGGTCCGAGCGCGTAGCCGGAAAGCTTAAATATGAAAATCTGTGAAAATGGTAAATTTTGGTTATAAAATGAGTTATTTTGACTTTGGTCAACATTTTTGGTAAACAGACCCGGACCCGTGATTTGACGGTCCTGGAGGGTCCATAGGAAAATATGGGACTTGGGCGTATGCCCAGAATCGAATTCTGAGGTCCCAAGCCTGAGAAATGAATTTTTGAAAGAAATTGTTTTCTGAAATTGTTTAAGGAAATTTGAAATGAAATTTGATTAGAACATGTTAGTATCGGGCCCGTATTTTGGTTCCGGCACCCGGTACAGGTCATATATTTGATTTAAGATGTTTCTGTGAGATTTGATGAAAAACGGATATCATTTGACGTGATTCGGACCTAAATTGCTAAATTTGATACTTGATGAAGTTTGAGAAAAGTTCTTGATTTTTTAGGTTTGATCCGTTGTTATTGAGGTTATTTTGGCGATTTGATTGCACGGATAAGTTAATATGATGTTTTTGAGTGAGTACGTATGATTGGTTTGGAGCCGCGAGGGCTCGGGTGAGTTTTGGATGTGTTTCGGAAGGTTTTTGAACTCATAAAAGTTACAGGTTTTTCAGTTTCTGGTGTTCTGATATTTTCTTCTGCGCGTTCGCGGAAGGACTCTCGCAAACGCGAAGGGTTTGGTCACGCTGAAGGAAATCTCCTTCAACGCGAACGCGAGACACGGGACGCGAACGCGAAGCTTTGGGGGTGTTTCCCTTCGCGAACGCGGTCCTGCTATGGCGAACGCGAAGGCTTTGGGCCTGGGCAGGGGGAAGGGAAGTTTGTGCATCGCGAACGCGGCCACTGGCCCACGAACGCGAAGGCTCGAGGAGCCAAAGCTCCGCGAAGATGAGCCTGATGTCGCGAACGCGAAGGTCACCAAAGCTGGACTCATCGCGAACGCGACAGACCTATCGCGAACGCGATGAAGGCTTGTCCAGTGATTTTACAAATAGAAGAAAAACGGGAGTCTTCATAATTTTCATAACTTTTTCTTCCAAACTCCAAATTGGGCGATTTTTGAAGGGGAACTTCATCACAAATTCATAGGCATGTAATATTAGACTCATTTTCTTCAATTTCCATTAACACTCATTAGATTTCTAGGCTTAAATCATGTCTTTAAGGGTAGAAAATTAGGGATTTAGGTAGAGTTAGGGCTTTTTGTATACTGTGATTTAGACCTCATTTTGGGGTCGAATTCTGAAAATAATTATATATTTGGGCTCGTAGGTGAATGGGTGATTTGATTTTGGTCCGAACCTCGTATTTTGACCAAGCGAGCCCGGGGTCAATTTTTGGGTTTTTGGGAAGAATGATTAGAAAGCTACAATTAAGCATTAGAATTGGATTGTTTAGCATTTACTGATGTTATTAAGTCGATTATTTATAGATTCGATTGTGTTGGAGCCAAATTCGAAAGGAAAGGCGGTATTGGAGGCTTGAGTTGGTCGTGGAAGTTCGAGGTAAGTGTTTGGTCTAACCTTAGCTTGAGGGATTAGGAATTGAGTCCTATTTGTTAAGTGTTAATTGTTGAGTACAACGTATAGGCATGGTGACGAGTAGTATCTATACGTTGGTGTCTAGCATGCTCGTGAGTCTTTTTATTGTGATTTTCATGACTTCGTTGTATCTTTCATGCCTTGCTGATGGTTTCTATATGTTGTGTAAAGTTTGTGGAAGGAATTGTGACTTATGAACATTGAGGAGCGTTGGCTCAAGTTATGTAACGAATTGTGAAAGAGTAAGTGATAATTGAATCTCTAGAGCATTGACTCGAATTATGAAGTGAATTGTGAAGTAAAAGTGAGAAAGAAAAGAAGTTATCATGTTGACACCCTTGCCGGGGTATTCTTGAATTATTTGTTATCTCCCTCGCCGGGATGTTGATATTATTGATGTTGTTCCCTTGCCGGGATTTATTTGTTGAGATGTTGTTCCCTTGTCGGGATCTTTATTGCAATTTCACTTATTCCCTTGTCCTATTGTTAGTGATTGTTGTTTGGGTGAGGAAGAGCGTTAAAGCACAAAGGGTGATGCCGTGCATTGTTTGTTTTGTGAGGAAAGAGTGTAAAGCACGAAGGGTGATGCCGTGCCACACGATGTACCATTCTGTGCCTATTATATTGATTTCATGGTAAGGAAAGAGTGTAAAGCACGAAGGGTGATGCTGTGCCGCACGATGTACCATTCCGTGCCTATTGTATTGATTCTTATGGTGAGGAAGAGAGTAAAAGCACAAAGGGTGATGCCGTGCACTTGTCCTTGATTTCCCTGATTCTTGCTGATAATTGAGTTATGTTGTCTCTTACGTTTATTTCCTAATTTTCTGTTGTTACTTGAACTTATTTCGAGGTTATAGATTCCCTTACCCTATTTGCCTTGTGATTGTTGTTTGGGTGAG
>NW_017685290.1:4993-6921 GCF_001879085.1 Nicotiana attenuata | reverse complement strand
CACTTGTAGGACTTAATAATTCTGGATTTATAATTGCAATGTATTATGCCTGAATTGCCATACCATGCTGAATAAAATCAGTAGGCAAACAACAGGTTTAGACACTCGCCTTAACGAAATTGTTTCTGTACATCTGTCTTCTCGCATAGATATCTTGCCTATAGGATATTTATGATCGATAAAGATTGTTAATTAATTGCATGCATTTGCAGTTTATGTGCGGAGGTTAACGTGAGCCCTTATTTGCTTCATACTTGCAAGTCCTAACATGTTTTGTTTGTCGCTTAGTCTTTTACAATTTTGAGCAACCTAGGCTTGGTCCAGAACTATCCCAAATAGAGGTCCTAATACCTCCAGGGCCATAGTTAAGGTATGGGTAGTGCACTCCTTGGGATCAAACTAGAATCAATTAGAGCGTTTTAGGTAACAACTTAAAGATAGTAATCGAGTAGTAGGAGATAATAGTCTATGCCCGCTGAATAATATGAGTAACACCCCGACTCGAGGGAGTTACGAAGTATTATTTATGTTGCACAGGGTGATCCTTTAGGCTAATATGTTTAGGACCCCCATCCCTATTAAATATTCCTCTCGCTTCTTTAGACTAATTCATAAGTTGAGTTCGGCTGGGACCCACCATTGTGGACCTCGAGGGGTGCTTAACACCTGCCCTTACCCGATCTCTGGTGATGTAAACTAGTACAATATGAGTTATCTGCTCTAGGTTCCCTAACTCACTTTAATCCTTTAGGTGGCGACTCTTTCAATCCCAATTCCCAACCCTCTCAAAAGGAGTTGTCCCAGAAATGTTGAAACCCGATTTCGCGAGAAAAAGGGGGCGCGACAGAAGCTGATGGGCTTGCGCACATGCGCACCTGCAGGAGCGGGATTTGGGACTGTAGAAGCGGCTGGTCGCTCCTTAAGTGACCTCCGCATATGCGGATTTTTAACGGCAAAAGCAGTACTGCAGAACCAGATTTTTGGACCGTAGAAGCGAGATCTCTGGCAGTGTTAAATCCGATGGGTTCCGAGGTTTTAACCATTTTTGGACATTTCAAGTTCTGGATTAGGCGATTTTTGAGAGGGATTTCGAAGGGATTGTTGAGGCAAGTCAGTTGTGGTCATTTTTGTTTCACTAATTTCATTTCCTCATTGAATTTCCCACCTAGTTTATGTGTTTTTGAGGTGTAATTTAGGGGTTGAGGCTAGGGATTATGAGAGTTTAATTTGGGGATTTGAGTGACGATTTGGTGTTGGATTTTGGTAAATTTGGTGTGGTTGGACTCATGGTTGAATGGGTTTTTAGATTTTATGACTTTATCAAATTTCGAGACATAGGCCCGGGGGCCGACTTTTGAGTTGACATTTTACTTTTGATTAAGAACTTAGTATATTCTTATGGAATTGATTCCTTTAGCTCATGTTGATTGTATCGAACTAATTTTGGCTAGATTTGGAGGCCAGTTCATGAGCCAAGGGCTTGTTGGAGTAGAGTTTTGCACAGTTTGAGGTAAGTAACACTTTTAAACTTGGTTATGAGGGTATGAAACCTCGAATTACATGCTATGTGATTGATGTTGAGGTGACGCGCATGCTAGGTGGCGGACTTGTGGACGTGCACCGTAGAAATTGTGATTTAGTCGATTTCATGGAACTGCATAGCCGTCTTATCTGAACGTTTTGCTTTACTCTATGTGTTAGAGCACTTGAGCTATGATTCATGCTGGAAATCATCTTTAGGCTATATGCTGGTACTATTGGGACCCATAGTGGTCGTTCTTTGCTAGTGAGTTATTTGTTTAGTTGCAGTTATGTAATTAGTCATATTCATTATTACATGTCATATCACAGTCTCTGTTATTGTATATTGTCACATCTCATATCATTGAATAGGGCTGGTTAGCATGAGTGTTGTGAACCCGAGAGAC
>NW_017685290.1:0-677 GCF_001879085.1 Nicotiana attenuata | reverse complement strand
CTAGGTTTCCCTAACTCACTTTAATCCTTTAGGTGGCGACTCTTTCAAATCCCTAATTCCCAACCCTCTCAAAAGGAGTTGTCCCAGAAATGTTAAAAACCCGATTTCGCGAGAAAAAGGGGGCGCGACAGAAGCTGATGGGTTTGCGCACATGCGCACCTGCATGAGCGGGATTTGGGACTGCAGAAGCGGCTGGTCGCTCCTTAAGTGACCTCCGCATATACGAATTTTTAACGGCAAAAGCAGTACTGCAGAACCAGATTTTTGGATCGTAGAAGCGGGATCTCTGGCAGTGTTAAATCCTATGGGTTCCGAGGTTTTAACCATTTTTGGACATTTCAAGTTCTGGATTAGGCGATTTTTGAGAGGGATTTCGAAGGGATTGTTGAGGCAAGTCAGTTGTGGTCATTTTTGTTTCACTAATTTCATTTCCTCACTGAATTTCCCACCTAGTTTATGTGTTTTTGAGGTGTAATTTAGGGGTTAAGGCTAGGGATTATGAGAGTTTAATTTGGGGATTTGTGTGACGATTTGGTGTTGGATTTTGGTAAATTTTGGTGTGGTTTGGACTTCATGGTTTGAATGGGTTTTTCGGATTTTATGACTTTATCAAATTTCGAGACATAGGCCCGGGGGTCCGACTTTTGAGTTGACTTTTTACTTTTGTATTAAGAACT
>NW_017685289.1:0-6922 GCF_001879085.1 Nicotiana attenuata | reverse complement strand
AAACTAAGAGATAAATATGATTTAGAGAGGTAAACTGGATAAGCTAAACCTTTGTAAGATATTACAGCAGGGAAATTTAGTGAAACTATATTCCCCTGGAAAGCACCTCTGGGTGGTAAGCGAGCTTTTTCGTGGTCCTAAAAAAATTTTACTATTATCTATTCGCAAGATGCTTGCACTATTGATACTTTAGTTAATAAGTTAATAACATACATAGCTCATTACGTAATTATTCTTCAACAACAATCTGGGATTCATCATGCTGATAGAGTTCATAACTATTTAGAAAACATAATTTCTCCTTTTTTTATGAACATTCGTAGAAATCACAACAGTATTTCGAAATATCTAGGAGTTCAAAACTAATATACACTTAAAGATACGGTCAATGTAATATGTAGTTTTATGTGCTCTTGAAAATATTCAAAATCAGAGTTTAATACTTAATTAACTCTAAACTGCAACAGACAATCAGAAAGTGTGCAGGACTCTGTTACGTAAATAGTGACACTATGAAGATTAATTCTAGCTTTCTAAAGCTTCATAAAAAGACTTATGATTTAGTGGTTTGCTGTCAGGTTTTAATTTAAGGAGTCTTTGTTCAACATTTTCATTGGGCTCGGACTCATACTATCACGCATTATAGTTGTTCATATTCCCAAAAGTTACATACCTAGCAATATATAAACATTATAATAATCGAATTCTAGAATCACGATTTGTATTTACCCTTTCTTTTACGCTATTACACTATTGCACTTGACTAGGATATACTACTTTCAGTCACAGTCAAACGAATGTATATTATGAAATTTATTCACCAGTCGGAATATTGGGGCGCTTATACCATCTAGATCTCTTCATAGATATTTGTACACATTTAGACAAAGTTAATTCGCTATAAATACTACCTTAACTAATAAAGATGAACTCAATTATTTTATTAAACTTATCACTAACGGTATTTTCCATAAATACTTACATTTACATGTCGGACCTTTAGCACATACACTTCACGCATGTGGAACTTTACTAATTATCTTCATTTAATGTTTGGCTGGAAGTGAACATTGCTATGGGCTCACTATAATAGGGAAATTCAATCAACACGGCTGGTATTTCTAGCAAAATTTAATCTTTATTCGGGGACATACTCACATAGCATTAACTACTCCTTACGCTAACCATGGATTAAGCTACACTTAAAGGTATAATTATCTATTGTACACATTTCCACAGGAGTTAAATGATACGATGCTGGTGATATAGGTCCTATTAATCTATATATATATATTTATATTATATATTAATAAAAAGCAAGAATTAAAAATTATAATTTATGATTTAATTTTTAAAGTATTTTTATAATTAATTGATATTTATTCTATTATTTAGGACAATGATAATTTACATAGTATCTATTTATTATTGAGTACTTAGCACAAATCTTACGGCTGTATTGAAATTGTCTTATCCTAATTTGGCAAACAAATTTTAATAACAAGTCGTTATTAACGGTTTAATTATTTTTAAATATTATACAAGAATAAAGTTGATAAATATTGGCTTTTTATATATATTCTATTTAAACTTAATTTCATTATATTAAAATAATGTAGTTTTCAGGCTAACGAAAAAAACTAATACTAAATCGGATTTGGCACAAGGTAATTAGGTAATTAGTTAATGGGGTTATTAAGTTCGGGACCAAATTCTGATAAAATTTAATTATAACATTTAATAAATTAGTACAAAATAAAAATTAAAATATAAATAGTAAGCTAAGAAAGGTAGTTAATTAAATATAAATTAACGCTATATTGGTAGATTAAGGAGGACGTAGATTTTTGGAAAAGACAAGTGCTGTGTTGGCTTAATAGAGGGTGCGGGGACAGCGGTCCGGCGACAGTCAGGTGTTATTAGGGTTTTAGCTTATAGGCGGCTCCGGAGACGGAGTAGGTAATTAGGCTTATTAGTATAGGGACGGAACAGTAGGATTAAGCTATACTAGTAGGCTGGGGCGCTTGAGTTTGATAGCGCCGGTCACAGTGGTGGCACGCCGGTGGAGGGAGCATTATGAAGTTATAATTATGTAAGGGAAATAGAGAAGATGGTAGGAGAGGGAAATATATGATTTGAGGAGTAGAGATTTGAGAAAATTTTTTGGTAAGAAATAAGAGATTGGGAAGGGCGAAAATATTAATACTCCTTGAACTTGGCTATTATTGGTCTATGGATTGTACATCTCATAATTTATGCAGAATTGGTATCTAGAACTTAATTTGGTTACGAGTATTTTTTTTGGTAGTACGGGGGAATAAAATATAGGAGCTTTTAATTTGATAATATTAATTGAATACTTCAATAATAGCGGACAAAAGTTGGTCGTTAGCTTTTGAAACCGTTAATTGCACCAGATAATACCGTGGACTTCCAACTGAGCTGGTTGGTCGCACTAAAATAATGGTTCTTAAAAAGTATTCTGAAATTTTTAACTTTTATGGGAGTTCAATTTTATATTATTAGTTTTATAATTCGAAATATAACTTAATCGTCAGTTATTATATAATACTATGCACTATAATTATTATATAGTTGTATATTAGGGTATATTAAAATTATATTAATTTATAAATAGTCATTTATTAATTGTTATATATGTACTAACTATTATAATTGAGTACTCTATATTTACGTTCCTGAATATAATATTAGCTATTATTAGTAAGCATCTAATGCATAAGTTATTAAACATTATATACTTAGTATAAAAAGGCGTAAATTAAGTATATATATTCGATATAAACATTATATAACGGGGTATAGACTTTAATATTCATTAGTGTATCGCATATAGCCGTAAGGGATATAATTATTTATGTCGATTTAAATTAATAACTACTATCACCGGTATATAATAACACCTTATAACTTAGTGCATAGGTATACTACGACGCGTTTAAGTAATAGGTTTATATTTATATATTATTATATATATTAGTATGACTATTATTTCGAGGGTATAGAATATTCCTAATACATAATGTTTATAACTTAATACTTAGTGCATAGTATTTTCACGGAATATAGCTTACTATATGAATGATATATATATTTAAACCTTACTTACCCTGGAGTAAGTATATATATTCGAATAATAAACATTAACTAAAAAATACTTATAACTTAGTGCATAGTATAGGTAATATATTTTAATATATATATATAGCTTATTCGATATAAATTTTACTAATACCTTTATAAGTGCATAGTATAGCGTAAGTCATATATATAAATCATATATATATAGCTATTTATTGATATAACATTACTAATATACTTATACTTAGTGGCATAGTATAGCGTAAAGTATATATATTATATATTAGCCTATATCGATATAATATTACCGTAATATACATTATTACTTAAGTTGCATAGTATAAGCGTGTATATATATTATACTATTATACATATTAATATACATATTACCTAAATTACAACTTTAATCAATTAGTGCATGGTATGCGTAAGTATATTTATATATATATAACTCGATATAATATTACTAATACACTTATACTAAGTGCATAGTCATAGCGTAAGTATATATTATATTATACTAATATAATATAAGCTTTATTCGATACTAAACATTTACTAATACCTTATATCTTAGTGCATAAGTATAGCAGAATAAGTATATATATATAGCTAATTGAATATAAATTACGTAATACACTGATATACTTAGTGCATATATGCGTATTATGTTGAATATTATTATTTATTATTATATTATTTTATATTATTTTTATTCATTAAATTACCTAATACATTATCTAATTTTAGGTTGTAATATTTTATATTTATATATATATATATTAACTATATATTGATATATTATTTATTATATTATATCATGGTGTATTATTAATTGCTATATTCGATATGATAACGTAAATAGATTTTTAGAGTTCAGTGTATAGTATAGTTTATAATATTATATTATATATGATATATATATATATATATATAATAGTAAAGCTATATTCGATATAATATGTACTATACACTTTACTTAGTGCATAGTATAGCGTAAGTATAGTATATTCATATACATTACTCTAAAATACACTATTAATCGCTTAGTGCCATGTATTAGCGTAAGTGTATATATATAATATATATATATATATCTATATTATATATATATATATATATATTAAAGGCTATATTCGATTATAATATTTCCTATATCACTTATACTAGTGATGAGTATAGCGTAAGTACTATATTATATCATATATATAATAAAAGTATATTCGATATAACATTACCTATATACTTATACTTAGTGAATAAGTATGCGAACTTATATATATTATATATAATATATATAAGCTATAATTTCGTAGTAATATTACGTATACATTATACTGTAGTGCATAAGACACTTTATATAATAGACAACACATCGCACGCTCGTAAGTACTATCATCCTTGTATTACCAAAAAGTGTTAACTTGGCTCAATATTTATATTTTATTTAGGTAATATCAGAAAGTGATTTTTTAATTTTGACCAATGGTGACCGAAATAGCGACCAACTTTGGTCGCTAAACATACATAATTTTAAACTAGCGACCGAAGTTGGACACTAAATTTAAATCAGATTTATTTATCTTTCATATAATTTTTAAAATATTAACTGGGTCCCAGTTTGGCGACCAAAGTTGGTCTATATTGTACTTAGCAACCAACATTGGTCGCTAAAGTTGAATTTTATTTATTTATATTTTATAATTTTTTTTAAACATAATTATAATTATTAAAATTTTATAACTGGGTCCCAAATTAGCGACCAAAGTTGGTCTCCATCTGTTTACTCTTTATATAGCGACCAAGTTTGGTCGCAAATTTTAAATTTTATTTATTTATATTTTATATTTTTTAAAATATATTATAATTATTAAAATTTCATAGGTGGGTCCCAGGAAGCGACCAACGTTGGTCGCTAATGCGAGTAATTCTTTGACCAAGCAAGTCTGACCAATCCGGTCAACAGTTTGACAAAATTTTTGACCAAGTGGCGACCAACGTTGGTCGCTAATTTATTTAAAATTATTATTTTATTATTTTCACCAGTTTAGCGAACAACTTTAGTCGCTTTCCTTGACAGACCAACGTTGGTCGCTAAACTTTGGTCGCTTTTTGCAGGAATTCTAGTAGTGATATGTGCCAGTATTGGTATAGTTTCTTTCATTGGATTCAGTTCAGCATAACATATATTGGCATTAAAAATATTTGTATGAATATATATAGAGTGAACATGCGCCAGTACTTGTATAGAGGCATAGTTTTTAGTATTGGTTTCATGTCTGCAGAAGACTTGAGCTTTTCTGTATTTAATATTTGTTTGTGTTGAGCATTATGTTAGTAATCTGTACTTGTAATATAATTCTAGAAATATAAATGAATATAAACAGAAATGAACATAAACAGAAATGACAGAAAATCAATTCGATCCCACTGAATTCACAGTGTTTCCTTAAGGAATTTAATCCCCTTCTAGTACCCAAGGTTATGGATTATTTCCTCCCAGAACAGAACGAATTACACACTGGTGTAGTGGTACTTCAAACCCCAGTGTTTCAGCGAACACAAAGTTCAGTAGCAAATCACACTTACTTTTGCTTTGTTTGATGCTAAAAGTATGCAGAAGAAGGAGAGAAAACTCAGAAAATCGTAGTGAAATTCTGAGCAGAATAGTGTTGTATTTATAGCCAAAGTTGGGTTGAAATCTGAAGAGGTGCAACTCTTCAGAATGGCTGTTTATGCAAAATGGCCACAACATAAATGCCATTACATAAATGGCCATTTACTCAACAATAAAGAGGGAAAATAAAGAGGGAAAATTGAAGAGGGTAGTTACTTTTCTGTTACCAAAACAGAAAACGGATTGGATTTAATATTAATATTTAATATTAATATTCTATTATTAAAACAAATATTTAATAACATTTCTGTTAATATTTTACTATTAACAAATAAATTTGGTCCAAAAGTTAATCAATCAATTGACCGAAGCCGGAGCCGAAGCCGAAGCCGAGCGAGCAACGACGACGACGGCGATGGCGCGAGGTTTGCCTTCTTCTCAACTCTTTAAGAGCTAGAAGAAGAGCAATTGCTTATATACCCATAAAAAACCTCTTCCTCTTCCAATATGGGACAATGTCCATTTACCAAGGAGGGAAACGTAAAATTTCACTCAAAAATTTCATTTTCCTCCATTTCTCATTCACCCTCTTTTAAGTATTTAATATATTATTTAAATACATTAAAAAACCCAACAATCCCCCACATGAATGGGGAATGGCTATATCACGGAAGTATGCATGAAAAACTGTGTGATTCGCAAGTAAGGATTAGTTACATCTGGATAAGTAGGTTTCCCTTTGAACTTTCCGTAGTGAACTTATGTCGGATATACTCGATCAATCGGTAGATTTGATATCTTTGAACCATCGAACTTTGGTGTATACCTAGACAACCACAAGTCACACAACCAACCCTTAACCGTCTTTGGTTCTCATTATTGTGTTCGTTTCAGCCATGAACACCGCCTGGTTTCATAAGTGCGTAGAGAACTGGCCTTACAAAGTTCTCCTTGAAGCGGCTAACACTTCAAACTTACATAGGTGATTCCTAAACGTGTCATCCCGTAGATACACTATTTGATATACCCCGTATCAAATTTAGAAATCATTAAAAAGCCTTAATGCTTTATCCTTGGTACTGAACATTGTCTCATCACGAGAATGGACCAAAAGTTTATTTGACAATGTTGAACCGTCATTAATGACTTTGTTTGATCTCCTTGAACCTAGATCTTGGGATCTCCAGTCTTCTAGGTAGAGTT
>NW_017685288.1:0-6922 GCF_001879085.1 Nicotiana attenuata | reverse complement strand
ATATATATATATATATATATATATATATATATATATATATATATATATATATATGTGTGTGTGTGTGTGTTTGCTATACCTTCATAAGAATGTACTATTAGCACTTATAGTTCAACATGTCTCCAACACTTTATCTGAGTGTCATTTCCCTACTTTGTCTTCAATCCATAGTTACATTTGCAAGTGAAAACAACAAAGAGATTTACATTGTACATCTAGAGTCACCTGATGAAGGTCAATTTTTCTTAAATTTTGAAGATTTGCATAACTGGCATCATTCATTTTTGCCCTCAAACACGTTAAGCTCGGAAAAATCTCCCTCCTCACGTATGGTTTACTCCTATCGCAACGTCCTAAATGGCTTTGCCGCTAGGCTAACACCAGATGAAGTAACAGCACTTCAAGAAAAGGAAGGGATCATATCAGTCCGACCAAGAAGATTATTGCATGCACAAACCACTCATACTACAAATTTCCTGGGGCTACACCAGAACTTAGGCTTCTGGGAAAAATCAAATTATGGGAAAGGTATGATAATTGGAGTTTTAGACAGTGGAATAATGCCCGTCCATCCATCGTTCCATGACGAAGGAGTGCCCCCTCCACCTGCTAGGTGGAAGGGTAAGTGTGAATTCAACTTTACGGCCTGTAACAACAAGCTCATCGGTGCAAGATTTTTCCAGGAATTTGGCAATGGGACGCCACTCGATGAAAATGGTCATGGTACACATACTTCAAGCACCGCTGCTGGAAACTTCGTGAATGGAGCCAACTTTTTAGGCCTGGCTAATGGCACAGCATCTGGTATGGCACCACTTGCACACATTGCCATGTATAAAGTCTGCAATGCTACTCTTACCTGTTCTGAAATTGATGTATTGGCTGCAATTGATGCTGCAATTGAAGATGGGGTTGATGTAATATCATTTTCCATAGGCCGAGAATCCACACATTTTTGGTCAGAGGCTGTTGCGCTAGGTGGATTTGTTGCTATGCAAAAAGGCATTCTAGTCAGCTGCTCAGCTGGCAATGGAGGTCCATTACCACGCTCTGTGTTTAATGGAGCTCCATGGCTTCTCACTGTTGGTGCAAGCACCACTGACAGAAAACTAAGAGCGACGATACGCC
Source organism: Nicotiana attenuata (assembly GCF_001879085.1). Classification (NCBI taxonomy): domain Eukaryota; kingdom Viridiplantae; phylum Streptophyta; class Magnoliopsida; order Solanales; family Solanaceae; genus Nicotiana; species Nicotiana attenuata. Next base: position 5,794 of record NW_017685288.1, on the reverse strand, counting down.
TTGGAGATGGCAAAGATATTGATGGTGAGTCAGCCTTCCAGCCCAAAGACTTCTCCGAGACGCTATTACCACTGATTTTCCCTGGAACAAATGTTAGTGACCGCGCTGCTGCATTTTGCAGCGCGGAGTCACTGAAGAACATTGATGTCAAAGGAAAAATTGTGTTGTGTCTACTTGGTGGTAAGATTGCTAGAATTGACAAGGGACATTTTGTGAAGAATGCTGGTGGTGCTGGAATGATACTCATGAATAGTGAACCACAAGGATTCACTATCTTAGCCGATCCACATGTTCTTCCAGCAGCACATGTCAGCTATGCAGATGGACTAAAGATCAAAGCTTACATGAATTCAACATCAAATCCTCTGGCAACATTTTTATTCAAGGGAACCATATTTGGAGATGATCATGCTCCAGCAGTTGCTGGCTTTTCAGCCAGAGGCCCAAACTTGGCAAGTCCTGGCATCTTGAAACCTGATATTATTGGTCCTGGTGTTAACATCCTTGCTGCATGGCCAATTTCCATTGAAAACAATACCGATACGAAGTCTACTTTTAACCTTGCAACTGGCACCTCAATGTCTTGTCCTCACGTATCTGGAGTAGCAGCATTAATAAAGAGCGCACACCCTGACTGGTCTCCTGCTGCTATTAAATCAGCAATCATGACGACAGCTGATCTCGTGAACCTTGGTGGCAAACCAATTGAGGATGAAAGGGGTCTTCCTGCTGAATTCTTTGCAACTGGTGCAGGACATGTTAATCCATTACGAGCAAATGATCCAGGCTTACTCTATGATATTCAGCCCGAGGATTATATTCCTTACTTGTGTGGACTAAACTACTCCAGCAGAGTAGTTAGTATGTTTGTATTGAAAAAAGTGAACAACCATTCCTGAAGCAGAACTAAATTATCCTTCTTTCTCAGTTGGACTTGGATTAGAAGCTCAAACATATACGAGGACTGTGACTAATGTTGGTGCAGCTGTCTCATCCTATGCTATAGAGATTGTGCCACCTGAGGGAGTTAACGTGAGAGTTGATCCTCCTCTCTTGAATTTCTCTGAACTGAATCAGAAGAAAACATATCAAGTAACATTTAGCCGATCAAGTACTTCAAACATCAATGCCACTTTTGTTCAAGGATACTTGGGATGGGCTTCATCCAAGCACTTCGTTAGGAGCCCAATTGTAGTTACCTTGGAGTAGTACGTACTGAGTTCGGATGCTTGCATGCATCGATCAATATGCTTTCTTCTTAAGTATTCTTATGCAACAATAGGATATCTTACTTTCAACAAGCCTTAGATTAATCTATATCGAGTTATATCAGATTTTACTTTATGTTCTTTGAGAAGCTATTCAATTTGGCTTCAAGTTCTACTTCTACATGTCCATCTTTTTTAGTTTAGTTTGAATGCATATCGAAATGAGCATCTTTTCTTGGACTTTACTGAAATTCTGTAAAAGGTGTTATTTTTTACCTCAAAATAAATGGTGTTATAGAATGAACCTAGACACTTTACACAATGAACATAGATTGTTTCTTAGTAGTGTACATAACCCATATATAGATAGCAGATTTGTAGGTATCTCTTTTATTTTCTTTCCTTAGTTAGCACCTGATGTACATGTATATATATGTATCACTACATGGAACAATACACCAATTTGATTCTTCCATACCTTGTTAATTACATGGTATCAGAGCCACATCTGTGGCTTCGCCGGAGTTGAGTTTGTCTTGTCGGAGTTGACCAAAACTTTCCGGCAGACACGTGAGGTGCGTGTGTGGTCCATTCTCTGTCCACCTTTGTTATTCGAGATCAGCTTGATATTTTCGATCGATTGTTGGTTATCCTCTGATAACATAACCTTATTTTCATGAAGAACAGACTCAGACAAGGTTGTGTTACACCAATTTTGGCCAGGTTTGAGTTCTTCTGCTGTTTGGTTTGTTTTTGGGATACTGAAGTAGTCGTGGAAGAATATTCTTGCATCTGATTGCTTGTCTTGTGAATTGGTATTTGTTGAGTCTTCCTTGTAAGACGATTTGTTACAATTTGAGACTTGATATTATCTGTTGGGTCTTCCCTTATCAGAAACTTTGTTGGTCTCTGATTTCATTTGATTTGGGGACAGATTTGTTTGGTTCTCTGATTTGGTTGAGCTGTGGATTACTGGAGTGGAGTTCTGTTAAATAGATTGTTGACTTTGTGTTTACCAGAGATCTGTTTTGGTATCTTTTAGCTTTGTGGACCTCTGTTAATTTAATCGGTTTGTTATTCAAAAAAAATTATGGTAAAGAATAATAGTGCAACAACTCCTAGTCCAGCAATCTTGGTTTCGGATGAGTTTCTAAAATTCCTTCAAAATCATAAATCAGTTAAGGAATCTTCTTCAGTTACTGCCTTTGGTGGATCAGATAAAACATGTCTTATCACATCTTCCAATAAATGGTCAATTCAGGTGCCACAAATCACATGACAGGTAATCCAAATATTTTTTCTAGCTTTCGCTCACATAAAGCACCCTCTCCAGTTACTGTAGCTGATGGATCAACTTGTACCAGTGTTGGATCTGGGACGGTTAAACTAACTTCCTCTATTACCCCGTCATCTGTATTAAGTCTACCAAACTTGGTCTTTAACTTGATTTTTGTTAGTAGAATCACCAAAGACCTTAATTGTTGTGTTGCATTCTTTACCGATCATTGTTTGTTTCTAGATCTTACAACAAAATAGGGTGGTGATCTCTACATCCTTGATGAATGGGAGCCATGGTCTATTGCATGCTCTAGTGTTGTGTCTCCCTTTAAAGCACATTGTCAATTGAGACACCCCTCTCTACCTTTGTTGAAGAAGCTTTGTCCTCAGTTTCAGAATATTTCTTCATTGGATTGTGAGTCATGTCAATTTGCAAAACAACATCGCATCTCGTTAAGTCCAACGGTTAATAAACGAGTTGAGTCAGCTTTTGAGTTAGTTCATTCTAATGTTTGGGGACCATGTCCCGTTGTTTCCAAAACTGGGCATAAGTATTTTGTCACCTTTGTAGATGATTTTTCTCGAATGACTTGGATTTACTTTATAAAGAGCCACTCTGAAGTGTTTACTCACTTTTCTGCCTTCTGTGCTGAAATCAAAACTCAATTTAGCTCTTTGGTGCGTATTCTAAGGAGTGATAATGCTAAAGAATACATGTCAAAGTTATTTCAGTCGTACATGAGACAACATGGTATTCTACATCAATCTTCATGTGTTGATATACCCTCTCAAAATGGAGTAGTTGAGAGGAAGAATAGGCATCTACTTGAGACAGCTCGGGCACTTTTGTTCCAAATGAAGGTTCCTAAACAGTTCTGGGCTGATGCGGTCTCTACGGCTTGCTTTCTGATTAATCGCATGCCATCTACTGTGCTTGGTGGTAATGTGCTTTACAGTGTCCTTTTTCCAAACAAGGCATTATTTTCGGTGGAACCTAAGGTATTTGGAATCATATGTTATGTTCGAGATGTTCGACCATCTGTTACCAAGTTGGATCCCAAGGCATTGAAGTGTGTTTTCCTTGGCTATTCTCGCCTTCAGAAGGGGTATCGGTGTTATTCTACTGAACTTGGCAAATATTTAGTGTCAACTGATGTGGTATTTTCAGATACTACACCATTCTTCTATGCACCTCCCATTTCTACAAATCAGGGGGAGGAAGATGAGTGGCTAGTATATCAGGTTACTCGTACTTTAACAGAACAACGAGATGATGTTCCTCCATTTCCTAGTTCTATAGAGCACCAATCAATTATTCTGCCTTCATCACCTGCTCCAACTGTGTTAGCAAGACCGCCAATTGTTCAAGTTTACTCCCGGAGGCAACAGACAAATTATACATGTTCTGCACCAGTTCCTTCGTCATCAGTTCCTTCATCATCAGATTTGCCCCCACCTGACCCTCCGGAAAACCTTGACCTTCCAATTGCTCTTCGCAAAGGTATACGCACCTGCAAATCCACATATTCTATTGCTAATTTTATTTCCTACGACCGCTTGTCCCTTGCATCTAGCCCAAAACGGTGAAGGAGGCTTTGAATCATCCTGGATGGTCTGAAGCAATGCTTGAGAAATACATGCCTTAGAGAAAAACCACACTTGGGATTTAGTGGATTACCCAGTGGAAAGAAAGCAGTGGGATGCCAGTGGGTCTTCACGGTTAAAGTTAATCCTGATGGCTCTGTGGCGAGACTTAAGGCCAGACTTGTGGCTAAGGGGTATGCTCAGACTTACGGGGTGGATTATTCAGACACCTCTACGGTTGCCAAACTTACTTATGTCCGCTTGTTTATTTCTCTACCTGCTTCTGAGAATTGGCCTTTACATCAATTGGATATAAAGAATTCTTTTCTTCATGGTGATCTCCATGAAGAGGTATATATGAAGCAACCACCTGGTTTTGTTGCTCAGGGGGAGTATGGCAAGGTCTGTCATTTGAAGAAATCCTTATATGGCTTGAAGCAGAGTCCCCGGGCTTGGTTTGGTAAATTTAGTGAAGCGATTCAAGAATTTGGGCTGAAAAAGAGCAAATGCAATCATTCTGTCTTCTACAAGCAATCAACAGCTAGATCTATTCTCCTTGTTGTATATGTGGATGACATTGTTATCACAGGGAGTGATTATGCAGGAATCTCTTCTCTTAAGTCTTTCTTGCATACTAAGTTTCATACAAAAGACTTGGGACAACTGAAATACTTCTTGGGAGTAGAAATAACTAGAAGCAAGAAGGGAATTTTTCTATCTCAGAGAAAGTATATTCTTAACTTACTAGCAGAAACTGGTAAGCTAGCTGCCAAGCCTTGCAACACTCCAATGGTTCCTAATTTGCATCTTATGAAAGATGATGGCGATCCATTTAATGATCCAGATAGATACAAGAGGTTAGTTGGGAGATTAAACTGTCTCACTGTGATTCGTCCAGATATTGCTTTTGCAGTGAGTATGGTTAGCCAGTTCATGTCCACGCCCACAGTTAAACATTGGGAGGCTTTGGAGCTGATCCTATGTTACTTAAAAGGAGCTCCTGGACTTGGCATATTATACAGCAATCACGGTCATTCTCGAATTGAATGTTTTGCAAATGCAGATTGGGTTGGATCCAAGATTGATAGGAGATCTACTACTGGTTACTGTGTATTTGTTGGTGGAAACTTGGTATCATGGAGAAGTAAGAAACAAAATGTTGTATCTAGGTCCAGTGCAGAATCCGAGTATAGATCTATGGCACAATCAACATGTGAGATAATGTGGATACATCACCTTTTAATTAAAATTGGGTTGAAGCATCCTACTCGATCAAAACTCTGGTGTGATAATCAAGCTGCACTCCATATTGCCTCAAATCCAGTGTATCATGAAAGAACCAAACATATTGAAGTTGACTGTCATTTTATCGTGAGAAGATTCAGGAGAACTTGATTTCCACTGGCTACGTGAAGACAGGAGAGCAGCTAGCTGATTTGTTCACTAAAGCATTGAATGGCACTCGAGTTGATTATCTTTGTAACAAGCTGGGCATGATCAATATATATGCTCCAGCTTGAGGAGGAGTGTTACAGAATGAACCTAGACACTTTACACAATGAACATAGACTGTTTCTTAGTAGTGAACATAACCCATATATAGATAGCTGATTTGTAGGAATCTCCTTTCTTTTCTTTCCTTAGTTAGCACCTGATGTACATGTATATATATATATATATATGTATCACACATGGAATAATACACCAATTTGATTCATCCATAC
>NW_017685287.1:0-6924 GCF_001879085.1 Nicotiana attenuata | reverse complement strand
TCTAGGAAAACTTGGTTCTTTCATTTTTAAATACTTAGATCAGTACAATGGGTCCGAACCGCAGCAAGCTTGGAAGAGTTTTCTGGAAGAGCTTTGATTTGCGACCGCATTCTGGTCCGCATATCAGTTATGCGGTCGCATAATGGAAGAGTTTTACACCTTCCCAACACATATTCGGAACCTGACCCTATGAGCTATTAGGTTTTGAGCACAAATTTTTACGGGGCCTTACATCCCCCCCCCACTTAAAATCATTCGTCCTCGAATGAGGATTTTTAAAATCAGTTGGTTTTTTGAAAACATGATATGCAGACTCCCAATTTTCACTAACTCCTATATTTTTGAAATTTTTTTGCAAGAGTTCCTTGTAATTTAGACATATCTACCTATCAGAGAGCCCCCAAAACACAATTCCAAGTACCATTACACAATTACAACTATCCCTAAAGCCGGTATACAATTCATTACCTCAACAATTGCACATATTCAATCACTTGCTACATTTTGCACATAAATTAGTCACTTCAATAAGTCCCACATAATTTAACCGCTTCGACATACTACATGTATATAAATAAATCATTATCAATATACACTACCATTAGTTGCTTACTTATCACATGAGTCTTTATAAAACTTTCATTTACCAAAAAGAGGTTCACATGACTTAAACAATCACAACACATACAATTCTTACACCACTAGAGGGATTTCAATAGTAAAATAATTAGGAAGAAAAGATGGGGTGTCTTTGCACCAATTTGGAGACAATATCAATTTGATCAGGGATAAGAGTTCGCACGATTACTACTAGACTTGCTCAAATAGATGGGGATATTTTTCCTTCATTTCTTTTTCCGCTTCCCATGTGGCTTCCTCAACTCGTTGACTTCGCCATAATACTTTAACTGAGGCAACTTCCTTGTTTCTCAATTTACGGACCTGCCTATCAAGGATAGCAACCGAAACTTCTTCATTCGACAACTCTTCATTAGCCTCGATGGTCTCGACTGGAACAATGGTGGATGGATCTCCAACCGCTTTCTTCAACAGGGTCACATGGACACCGGGTGCACTAATGACATTTCAGGAGGCAATTCCAGCCGATAAGCTACCTGCCTTATCCTTTGAGCGATCCGATACAGCCCGACATACCTAGGACCCAACATCCCCTTTTTCCCGAATCGCATGACTCCCTTCATAGGGGATACCCTCAAGAACACCCAATCATCAACTTGAAATTTCAATTCTCTTCGACGAACGTCTGCATAGGATTTCTATCAACTCTGAGCAGTTTTCATCCTTTCCTGAATGACTTTAACCTTATCCATAGCCTGGTGCACGAGATCTGGCCCTATCAATTCTACTTCACCCAATTCAAACCATCTAATCGGAGACCTACACCTCCTTCCGTGCAATGCCTCAAATGGGGCCATCTGAATGCTAGCATGAAAGCTGTTATTGTAAGCAAACTCTATAAGTGGCAAGTGATCATCCCAATTACCTTTGAAATCCAAGACACAAGCCTGCAACATATCTTCAAGCATTTGATTAGTCCGTTCTGCTTGACCGTCAATCTGAGGATGGAAAGCTGTGCTGAGATTCACCTGAGTACCCAAACCTTGCCGAAATTTCTTCCAAAAAATAGCTGTGAACTAGGTCCCTCGATCTGAGAAAATAGAAAGTGGAGTGCCATGAAGCCTTACTATTTCCTTGATATACAACTTAGCATACTGTTCTGCAGTGTCGGTGGACTTGACTGGCAAAAAGTGAGCTGATTTGGTGAGTCCATCCACTATTACCCAAATTGAGTCGAATTTGCGCTGAGTGCGAGGTAACCCCATTACGAAATCCATTTTGATCTTTTCCCATTTCCACATTGGTATTTCCATAAGCTGAGTCAATCCACCGGGCCGCTGATGCTCCGCTTTTACTTGCTGACAATTCGGATACTTAGATACAAAGTCCGCCACACCCCTCTTCATGCCGTTCCACCAATAAATCTCATTGAGATCATGATACATTTTTGTAGAACCTAGGTGCACGGAATACCTGGAATTATGAGCCTCATCCATGACCCTCTCCCGAAGCTTATCCACATCTGGAACACATAGCCTACCTTGACATTGCAATACACCATCCTCGCCGCCGAGTGAGAATGCCGAAGTCTTGTTATTCAAAACTGCTTCTTTTATCTGAGCCAATGCTGGATCAATAAACTGCTTTTCCTTGACTTCCGCCACGAGTAACGATTCTGCTCCATTATGCACCATAACATTCCCCTTGTCTGAGGCCGAAATGCAAACCCCAAGACTGGCCAATTGATAAACCTCCCGAGCCAAGGGCCTTTGATCCGCTCCCAAATGAGCCAAACTACCCATAGACTTCCGACTGAGGGCGTCGGCCACCATGTTCGCCTTCCTTGGATGGTACAAAATGTTCATATCATAATCCTTGAGCAATTCTAACCACCATCGTTGCCTTAAATTCAATTCCTTCTGCTTGAACTAATACTGGAGACTCTTGCACATCCACATGGACCCCATAAAGATAATGCCGCCATATTTTCAAAGCAAACACAACTGCCGCAAGCTCCAAATCATGCGTCGGATAATTCTTCTCGTGATTCTTAAGCTGCCTTGAAGCATACGCTATTACCTTCCCATGTTGCATCAACACACACCCCAAACCAACCCTAGAGGCATCGCAATAAACCACAAATCCTTCCGTGCTTTCCAGCAAGGTCAATATTGGTGCCGAGGTCAACCTTGACTTCAATTCCTAAAAACTTTTCTCACAAGCGTCGGACCATTGGAACTTAACTGCTTTCTGCGTCAACTTAGTCAATGGGGAGGCGAGGGTAGAGAATCCCTCCACAAACCTCCGATAATACTCTGCTAAACCCAAGAAGCTACGAATCTCCGTCGGGGTCGTGGGTCTAGGCCAATCTTTCACTGCTGCAATCTTCTGGGGGTCTACCTCAATCCCTTCACTAGAAACAACATGACCCAAAAAGGCAACGGTCTCCAACCAAAACTCAAATTTCGAAAATTTAGCATACAACTGGTGTTGATGAAGAGTCTGCAAAACTGCCCTGAGGTGACCGGCATGGTCCTCCCATCTCCGCGAATAAACAAGGATGTCATCAATGAAAACAATCACGAAGGAGTCTAAAAATGGCTTGAAGACCCGATTCATAAGATCCATAAAAGCTGTCGGGGCATTGGTTAGCCCAAAAGACATGACCAAGAATTCAAAGTGACCATAGCGAGTTCTGAAAGCGGTCTTGGGTATATCCTGCTCCCTAATCTTCAATTGGTGATACCCGGACCGTAGATCAATTTTGGAGAAGAACCTTGCACCTTGCAACTGGTCAAACAAGTCATCTATCCGAGGCAAGGGATATTTATTCTTGATGGTGACTTTGTTGAGATGCCGATAATCAATACACATCCGGAGCGACCCATCCTTCTTCCTGACAAAGAGAACCGGAGCGCCCCACGGCGACACACTCGGCCGTATAAAACCCTTTTCTAACAAATCCTTTGGCTGCTCCTTTAACTCCCTTAACTCTACTGGAGCCATTCTGTACGGTGGAATAGATATTGGCTGCGTGTCGGGATATACATCAATCCCGAAATCAATCTCCCTGTCTGGCAGAATCCCTAGAAGCTCGTCCGGAAACACTTCAAGAAACTCATTCACGACTGCCACGGACTCGGGGGTAGACACTTCTGAAGTGGTGTCCGCCACCCGGACCAAATGATTGATACACCCCTTCTTGATCATCTTCGAAGACTTGAGGTAGGAAATAAACCTACCCTTCGGCACCACACCATTCCCCTTCCACTCCATAACCGGCTCATTAGGGAACTCGAGTCTCATGACTCTGTTCGGCAGTCAAGTTTAGCAAAGCACGAATAAAGCTAGTCTATACCCATAATCACATCAAAATCCACCATTCCAAGCTCGATAAGATCGGTCGTGGTAACACGACCACATACCGTGACAACACAATTCCTATAAACTCGCGAGGCTATGATAGAATCACCAATTGGAGTCGATACGGAGAACGGCTCATGAAGCTGTTCGGGTTCTATCCCAAAACTTGAAGCAATGAATGGGGTGACATAAGACAAAGAGAACCCCGGATCAATAAGAGCATAACAATCAATAGCCTGAACGGACAAGATACCTGTAACCACATCTGGAGAAGCCTCTACACTCTGGCGACCACTCAAAGCATAAAACCGGTTGGGTCCACCTCTACCACAAGCTCCACCCCTAACTGCACCATGTCCTTCTGGGGTTGGAGGATGCACTGATGATGTGGCGACTGAAGAACCGGATGACTGAGCGAATCCCCTACTCATGCCCTGACCGGGGGCACGGCAGTCCCGCTGGATATGACCTCTCACCCCGCATCTATAACACATCGGGATATCCAAGTAACAAGTCTCTGTATGGAATCTCCCACACTTGGGGCATGAAGCCCTCCCCTACTGCTGTGATCTCCCTCCCGAACGGCGGGACTGATGGGATCTCCTACTGTCTGAACCTGGTCTCAAGTGACTGCTCTACTGATAACTGTGCACAGATGGTGGTGCGCTCGCTGAGGACTGAGCATATGACTGGGATGGCCCTGATGGCCCTCTCCCCTGAGCTGATCTCCCTGAGTAACCCACTGATCGGGCCCTGCTGTTACTCTCCCTTTCCGCCCGGATCTTCAACTTTCTCGCCTCTGTGACCTGAGCGAATCCTACAATCTTCCCATATTTCATATCCGAGTGTAAGGCCGCTGTAGCAGCCTCATTTACCACGAAGGGACTAAGGCCCTGAACGAATCGCCGAACTCGAGCATCCATGGTCGACACTAACTGAGGAGCATACTTGGACAATCTCACAAACTCCATGTGGTACTCCCAAACACTCATACTGCCCTGCTTGAGGACCTCATACTCAGTGGCACGGCTGCCAGCGTCTCGGCAGGCAAGAAATGGTCCATAAATGCATCTACAAACTCATCCCATCTAGCCGGAGGTCTTCCCTCCCCACGGCAATCCTCCCACATCTCGAACCATGAATACGCTGCTCCCCTCAACCTGTATGAAGCCAATCAACTCCCTCCATCTCTGAAGCCTTCATTACTCGAAGGGTCTTGTACATCTCATCAAGGAAATCCTGCGGATCGGCCTCTAGGTCTGTGCCTGAGAACTCTGGAGGGGCTAACCGCAGAAACTGGTTGACTCTGGAGCTGGCGGAATCTCCCTGTCCGCTGGAGGATGTAGGGGAATCATGAGATCTCTGGGCCTAAGCGACCACTAACTGGGTCAACATACGGATGGCTCCTCTTAGGTCCCCATCAGGAACCCCGGGACCGGATGATGGAACTATATCAGAATCAGGAATATCAGTGGGAGGGATGGTAGCACCCTCTGCCGCAGCAGGAACAGGAACACTCTCGTCTGGGATAGACGGGCCAGGTAGATTCAATACCGGGGAGTCACTCTCACCCACGACATCAGGTACATGATTCATAACCTCAGTTGGGGTGGCATTGGCCCCAAGGCCGAGTCTAGCTCACTTCTTAGGTGCCAAAACTGAAAAAAATACGGAACAAAGCACAAGTTAGTCATAGATACTTCCACTTTACACTTCACCACACGATATAGAATAACAAAGAAGAGGGTAATTTCCTAAATGTCCATGCATCCCCCTACTTATAGATGTGGTCGATACCAAGTTTGTCACGCCCCAAACCGAGGGACATGACCGGCGCCCGACCGAGTAGCCCCAGTCAAGCGGACCTGGGTGCCTTTCCTATCCCACGCATTACCTCGTATTTTCATTGCTCATTAACCAAGGAATTAGTCATTTATACTTAAAACGCCTTTTCACAAAACATACATAACATACATGGTTACTTAATGAGGTTTACAGCTTACATCGCCCAACATACAAAATACATATTTACATAAGTTCGTAACCTACATTTACTGTCTACGGAGCCACTAAGGATACAAAAGGATAATACCATACTTGTCGGTAACAAGGCCCCGGATATACCTTACACAAATATTAAAACATGACTCCGAAATAAAAGCGGCATGAGCCACGCAGGGCCCCGAGAGGAAATGGGCTCACCAATTCAGCTGTCGGGAAGTAAAGGGGAGCTATGGTCGGTGGACTGGAGTACCTGCTATGGATCCACCTACAATCATAACACGAATGTAGCGCCCCCGGCAAAAGGGTTGTCAGTACATTTGAATTGTACTGGTATGTATGAACAAACTTTGCCCTGAGCAAACTAAAATCATACAGAAGTAACAAGTAGTAATGGAATCAACAATCAAATACACATGAAGGGAAACAATCAAGCCAAACAAGTTTACAATCTCTCCATTTCCCCTTCAACATTTTCACATCAATGATTTCACCATTTTCTCATATTTTCATATCAATAGTGATTTCGATCACTTTCCACCCTTATTACCTTAGCCACCCTTATTACCTCGGCCACCCTTATCACCACAACCCACACCTTATTACTTCGTGTTGCGGCGCGCAACCCGATCCCACCGAAGAATCACAATTCACAAACAACCCAACAACAACAACACTTCACAAAGAACAACAACAACAATTCTCAAGCATTACAACAACAATTCTCAAGGAATAACAACAACAATTCACAAAGAATTTCCATAACCATCAATACCGTTTCCATCATATTTAACAACTCATATGCATTTTATGTCACAACAATAATTGCCCACGACAAGCCATATATGTGATTACCACAGTTGTTCCAATTGCATCATTTACGATTTCCTTCCATCATTTGTTTCTCAGCTCCTACCACATAACACTTTCACAATCACACAGTTGGTTTATTGCCAGTTACTTACACCATCATATCGGGTA